>NC_064850.1:80020381-80135381 GCF_024139225.1 Suncus etruscus
CATTTATCAAAGTTTTTAAGTTCAGAGATAAAAGTGGGAGGTTTTCATTTCACAAGGATAAATAGAAACCTCCTTGAAGCACATTTCACTGGAAAAAGGCAGAAAAAGATTGGGAAATTTATCCTCAGATTTTTCATCTGTCATCCAAAGAATAGCAGTGGAATCTCACAGACTTCTATTCCACACTCTCATTAGCTACAGGATCTCTTGATTTAGCCATTCTGACTTACTTAGAAGCAAAGGGAAATGAAACAGGCTCAGGCTATTGAATACACAATATATATTCCTCTTTGGTCAAGCAAAGACCTGAGTTTCTTTTTCCAGACCCCTATTCCCTATGTATTTTAATAAAGTGAATAGAGCAGTATGTCTCTTTTTGTAAGATGTACAGACACACAAGCATACAAACCCCCTGTATTGCTTTGGAGAAGACTGCAGTTTTCATGTAAAATACTGCATGTTTTACCTTGTTCTCCAGGGCTCCAAATTGCCAATCTTGTGATGCGCTGTCACAACTTATGCGTGACTGACTGGTTACAGAGCCTGCTGATCTATATGGAGAGGTGAGAATTTGTCACTGTGCATCAGCAGAAAGATCAGTCAGATACAGTGATAGATCTGCTCTTTGCCTGGATTCGTCTGCTGCTATTTTAGGGGAGCTCTACAGCTGCCAAAGCCAATTGTGAGCCTGGTTTTGTGACTAAGAAAACAGAAGGGAATAAAGGAAAACATAATGTCCTGACATAGCCACTTTGGGATGCAGTAGCTACAGAACGAAAACATCACTATAATCACTAAGACTATACATCTTATAAAAATTACTATAATCACTATATCACATCAAAATATTCTGGCTTGCTATCCATTGGGGTTAGAAAGCTTTTTCAACATCTTATATTGCTGAAAGAGCACATAGGTTGTGGTTTGGAGGTTCCAGTTAGCATAGGGGTTATAAATGGGTAGACAACACAATCTGGCTTTTTCCAAGCCTACTAATTATAATTATCATTTGTAATTAAAAATTAAGTTATCAGTCTGGCACCAGGGATAAAATACAGCCTGAAGGCCCCTAAGAAAGCCACAATATCATAGAAAAACATTCTAGATTTTTAAAAGCTCTTTAATATTTCTAAAAACAAATTGGAGGATCTAATATGTGAACAGTAGCTTATGTTTTGTGTTATTTCTCTCAATTGTATGCATTTCTATTCATACATATTAAAGAGAGTAAAAAGAAATATGAGCAAAGAATAATACCAAGCCATTATCAATTATAGTTAACTGATGCCCTTTGACAATCAGCCTCCTTTCAGCACCCTATATTTGGGAGAAATTTACATCTCATACTATTCTTTACTTTCTAAGGGAGTTCTAAAAGGACTATCGTGCATTCTTTATCCATTATGGGCCATTTTAACATCGAAAGAGAACCACAAACACATGACAGCTATATTTATGGATAGGAAAAACTTTATCAGAAAAGTCATATTGGAAATTCATTTGTTGTCAAATACCCAATGGAAAAGAAATAATTTTTCAATGAACAGTCATCTCTGTGCTATTTCAATTGATGGCATTTTGCCTACTATGTGATAAAATCAGCCACACAGTAGGCTGTGTTCATATTTAATAGGCCCTTTATAGAAGCACTTAAATTCTTGACAAAATATCACTAAACTTGAAATTTTTGTCAAAGACAACAGAGTCAATATATTTGTAAGTATGAAATTTTGGCAGCAATGCATACATTTACAAAATAAAAAAATATTGCTCTAGGTTCTCTCCTAATTAAAGAGGCATAACTTGTAGTTCATGAATATAGTAACAAAGCCAAAGTTGTGAGAAGGTACCATTATCACCACAGAATGATATTTAGTTCTTGCAATCAATTTAAATAAGTTTGACAGGCCTATCCAGATTAAATGAATTTTTAAAATGTTAGGGGCTAGATAAAAATAATAAAAATAAACATCAGGACTTGATAACCCTTGGAGAACTGCACGGTTATTAAGAACAAAGAGGCTGAATGGACTGTTTCCATATTCTTGCCTTCAGCACTAATCCAAGTAGGGATGTAGCTGTCACACCACTGTTAGTCATTTTCAGATTACTTTAAAAATGAAGATATTGTAATAGTTTCTAGGTGTAGCAAGTGAATGAGAACTAGAAAATACCAGGACTGCAAACAATTATTTTTCTAAAATATGAAGAAAGCCCTAGGAAAAACATTTTGATCTTGATGAAATCTTTTCAGAACCTATCATTTATCATTTCACCTCATGGGGAAATTACACTTTGGGAAATAAATTGAGAGTGAACTAGAAAGTCTTTGAACAATGTTCAGTATAGAGGTTAAAACTCAGGTGACTAAAAATTAGGTAGCATAATGAGAAAAGCAAGTCTTAAGGCAGAGAGAAAAGAAAGGCACATCTCTCTGAAGACACTCACATTCCAGCTGTTTCTCTGTGGAAATAGAGGTCCAAAACTCACATTTTAGAAGACAAACCAGGTATCTAATATTTTTTTGGATAAAATGTACTCTATTTAGTAAGAGAATAATATTGAAAATAAGACAGAAACAAAAATGACAAAAAATTGACTTTACAGTCATATATGATTTAGAGTATGTTATCATACTTTCTTAATATGTTACCCATGTTATTGAGACACCTGAAGAGAAAGTGCAATGTTGATGCTCTGAAGTTGGAGACAAGAATTTTAATTTTATTGGTTGTGTTTTGTATGTAGGAGCTAGATGTAATAAACAACACAGTTCTCCAAATACAGTGGTGCTTTGCAATCTTTGTTGAATTAATAATACAGTTAATTATACTTTGAGAAATGAAGACAAGAAGGGGTAAATGATACTGAAAAGTGAAAATATAAACTTGGTTGAGATTAGTGTTTTGGGAGTGACTATTAGTCTTAATCACTAGTAGAAAATGGGAAAATATCACAAAGGTGCAGAATAATGGGCTTTGAATGATTTCCACAGAACTATATTCCTGGTATAATGAGATCAGATTGCTTTCATGACAATTATGTGCAGAAGAGCAGAGGGAAGGCATAGAAATATTCTAGTTTTTTTTTATCTTAAATACTAATATTGAGTATAACGGTAGATCATGAATTGTTGTTCAAGTTTAGGTGAGCATAAAATACTTTTTTTTAATTTGCAAATAATTCCATAACATTCCATATTATTTTCTTTTTATTCATAGTGAGTGTGAAACAAATCATTAAGGTTTTTTATGAGCTTCAAATGTCACATAACATTAATCCCAGTGGGCAAATTTCAAAACATGACTTACGTGACTAATTTTGACGCTGTAAATTTTAAGACTTGAGATTCATCACATTCTCCATTTAAACCCAATTTGTAGAAAGACTTATTATATTTAATAATTTAAATAGAAAGCCTTAAATTTTTTTTATTCTGGTTTAGTATGTTGAAGTCAAAATTTTCTTGGGAAGGGGGTAAGAAAAATAAACTATTCTATTTTATTATGTTTACTTATACTTATTTTTCCTATAATAAGAGATTTCATAAAATAATTGTGGCTGAAAGGTCTGATCATTCAAAAAAAAATGGGGGCTGAAGCAAATAGAGCAAAATAGAACATTTGTCTTGCATGTGGTGACCTGGGCTCTACCCACTAATAGTGATCGATGAGTTCAGAGCCAGGAATAAATTCTGAGCACCACTGGGTATGGAAATGTAAAAAAAATGCTATGCCTGTAATGTTTAAGGAGTTATGTAAGTTTTATGGCTTTAGATTGCCTTGTGTGCTGTTAAGAAATATTATAGTGTGTTAACAATCTTAATGTTCTTTGGATGAAATTTCAAAGTTGGGATATCAGCAAGGGGACTTCTGAGAATTATGTTATGTATTGTCCTTCCACTGTAACTTTACCTTGTCCTCTTTCTTTGCATCCTTGTTCTCATAATTAAAAATAAAAAAATTAAAAATAAAAAAAAAATAAAAAAAAAGGGAAGAAAAACAAATAATGGGAGCTGATTCTTAGTGTCAATTCTATAGTGTTTTCAAAAATGAAATATTAAAGCTTGATCACCCTTGGACAGAGAGATAGTATAATGGGTAAGACACTTGCCTTGTACTAATTTGAACTGTTTCCATTTATAGAATTTCCCAGAGTCCCACCAAGATTGATTCCTGAGAACCACTGGTGACTGGGTATTATTTTTCCCAAGTGAAAAACAAGCAAATACCCTTGATGGTCCTATTTAAAGAAGACAATGTTGAGGTTGTTATACAAAGTGAATCTCAAATACCTGTACTTAAGTTATCTGAGCACTGTAAACTGATTTCAGAGTTGCATTTCATTACAAAAATTCAACAAAATTAATATTACTGAAATGGTCAGAAAACCAAATTGATCTAGTTGTCCACAAGAACCTAGTTTGAGAAGGTGTCATATATACTTTAGAGATGAGTGACTTTGGGATTATAAAAAAATAGAAATCTTATAGTGATGTCAAATACTTGGCTTATGGAAGGGCCTAGAACTGGAATGATTGAAACTGCATGCCCTGGAGCATTGTTGTGGCCTTATAATAGATCTCAATTATTAGTAGGATGGCCTCTCTTACAAAAAAATTAAAACAGAATTAAAAACTTTGCATCTTTAGTTTGTTGTTGTTATTGTTGTTGTTGTTGTTGTCTTTGGACTACACCCGGAAACCCTCAGGGTTACTCATGGCTCTGCTCTCAGACATCATTCCTGGCAGTGCTCGAGAGACCATATGAGATGCCGAGATAGAACCCTGGCCGGCAGAGTGCAATAGCACACCCTCTCCGCTGTGCTATTTCTCCAGCCCCCCAAATCTTCAGTATTTCTTGAGAGCTTCCTATGTGCTAGACATTGTTTCATGTGCTCTGAAATTACTTTGCTATTGTTTTCTGAAATGCATTTACTATCATAATTTTACCATTGAAGAATTTAATTAGAGTCTATTACTATGCACATTTTGCATTATTTATTTCCCCTCTCTGTTACTCTTGTTTAGTGGATAGCAGGAAAATGACACACACTTGGTTGTGGTCACTAGGGAGCACACCAGAGATTGGTACACCTGCTGCTCTGCAGACTGGCTATACTCCTTTAAGCCGACTCTTTCCTATATGCTTGAGCATATTTTGCACTAGTGCTTACCTGAGATCACTCTGGTGTTCATATCTGTGTTCTCCAGGGACCACAGACCTTATCTGAACTGCCTATACAATGCCAAAGATCTCACACCTTTGCTGATAGCAGAGCTGCAAAAACCAGGCTTGGTGCATATGGGCGGACTGTTGATCAAACTCAGCACCTCAAACTCACAAAGCAGATGATTTTTGCCACATTATCATCCTTATACTTTCTATTAAGCAAGTTTTCAAGATAATAGCATAAGGCAAAAACATAGAAACTTTTAAATATTTAAATTTTTAAGAAATATATAGTGATTCTGCAAGAAGCAGATGTTCAACAGCAAACTCATTAAAATTAGTCTATGGACACATTTTTATTATTTTATCAAATATTACTTTGGCTTTACTTTGGCTTGTAAACTTATTTGTTCCTTATTTGTTTATTTATTTTTAAGTTCAGTGTTCTTGCTATTGCAAACTATCTCTAGTTCCTTTCTTCTGCAACTTTCAATAGCACGCCTAACTCCTGAGGTTCCAATCTTTCTCTTTTGAAGAAAATGTTGTCTAAAAGTTCAGGCTTCCAAATACTCTAACATTAAGAATGTTATTTTATTAAAAATACTTGTTATTAAAATATATAATTTCTTTAATCATCTTCATGGATTAAAATTATGACACTTCATCTTTAAAAAAGTGATAAAGTACAGAGAATTAGGTTCACATTTTGGTAGAAGCAGCTCATAAATTTGAATTCTACTTGTCTGAAATGATAGCACTAGCAGTCACTAAGAATGCAATATTGGGAAATGTTATTCAATCCTATTTAGTCTAATTTCCTCATTGAGATGTAGCAATAACAGTAGTATCTACTCCATAGTTTTGTTGTGAGGATGGAATTTATAAATTAGTAAAAAAACTAATGGATGGGGCCTGCATAAAATAGGAATACACATTATTGTTAATTATTATTGATCACTCCAACAAAACCTAAAACAAAGGACTCAGAACTAGTACCCAATGGCCCTTTAATATATACTAGTCCAACATTACTGACAAAGAAGAGAAGTTTTAGCTATACTGCCAAAAAAGTAGCAAGTTAGTTACTGCAGAAGGAATAATTTATATTTTCCTAAATGGTGCCAAAAACAATCATACCCAAAGTTAAAGACAAATAAATATTTAGGGTCATCTACATTTGATCTTTGTCTTTTTATCTCAGTTGTTCACAGTTTACATGTAAAGAGAGTAATAAGACATTTGTCTAGCCACTCAATCCTGACTAAAATATTAAGGATTCCCCTTTCTGTTTGTTGGATACATGTCTATATAAAAAAAAAAAGATTAAGAGATACCTGAGACATCAAGGTTTACATTATTAAGTAAAATAAACATTTATTTATTTATTTATTTTGAGTTTTAGGTCACACCTGGCAGCGCTCAGGGTTCACTCCTGGTTCTATACTCAGAAATCGCTCCTGGCAGACTCGGAGGACCATATGGGATGCCAGGATTTGAACCACTGTCCTGCATGCAAGGCAAATGCCTTACCTCCATACTATCTCTCCGGCCCCTTTTTAATTTTTTTCAGTCAAGTAAATAGGCAGTGGCTGCACTAAAAGAATACTATTTTTACAGTATGTTCTAGTGAGAACTACATTTGAAATGTTTTTAACAGACTACAGAATGCCTCACTCTATTTATGTGCATGACACTTTTACTCAGGAAGGATTTTACACATCAATTCCTTCAAGGTGTCTTCAATCCTTGTTCCACTATAAAAATGATATCTTATTTTACATTACAGAAGTTTAGTGCAAAGGAAGTTTCAGATTTGAAGTGTCTTTTGAAAGCAGACAGTTTAAAAATAAATGATAGCAAAATTTATTTATGGTCATCTGTAGATAGTCTACATAGATCTTAGTCTTTCAAGAGTAGGAGAGAAACTCAGTTTAGAAATCATGTGAAATTGCGTCATTCCTCACAACATGGTGTTAACAGCCATTTATCCTCAAATGCCTAAAGTCAACTGACTACCCTATAAACATGTCATTGGAGATATATACACACAGAGGGAAATATTTGGAAAGAGTGAAAAACTTCTATGTCAACGTCTGGCCTTATTTACAGACTCAAAATGAATTTGAAGACATTTTCTAAACTTCAAAACATGCATGATACACTGCAATAAAGCGCTGGTCTAAAAGACTTGAACTCAAGTCTTTGAAGTTTGAGGCAAAACATAAAATCTAGAAAAAATATGCTATCATATGTAAAAACAGAGGTTTGTACTAAATAATTATATGAATTCTAAAGTTATTTTTGGCAAGAATAGGCAAGGTTATTCTTGCATTATACAGACATAAAGTAGTAATAGTGTTCTGTTACCTTTTACTACATCTAACTTACTTCTTTGCTTTATTTTAATTTTTAGAAAATTGCTACCTTCAACAATGTTATCAACTTTGTTTTTACTCTCTGTCCTTCCTTCAGAAGATATTTCATTACAATAGGGATATTTACTCTTTTTCTTTCAGTGCTGTATCCCAAATCTTAGAATAGTAACATATGCATGGGGACTTGACTTGGGCCTCAATCAATTGGACATAGACAGTCCACCTCAAAACCCGGATCCCAACCTTAGAACTATGAGAAATTAACCCCTCCTCCCAGAGAAAACACTAATGTCACTCTGGTACCAACTTGCTCCACTGCAGGTTCTTTTAACACCCTGGCAATAAGAAAACAACAACTTTATCTAAGGGCAGGTTGCCCTATATCAACACCTAATAGTGAGATGAAATCCGAAGATGCTCTGTCCTAGGATCTGTGTAAAAACCAAGATCTCTAATTACAGAAGGTTGACTTTGACAACAGTGACTGGGCAGACCTCCTGGGACCATAAAACAAGACCTTGGGTTTGGACAACCAACATGCCTGGAGCCTGTAGTTGGTCGTATGACAATGTTTCATGGGTGTAGACACACTGTATCTCTTAGGCTAAGGGAATTTCCTTCCTAATTTCCCCAACGTTTACTGCACCTGCACCTATATAAAAAAAATGTTTTTTATTTTCCACAACAAATGCAGCCCTACTCTTTTTTCCCTTTGCTTTCTTTTAATTTTCTTAATATCTTCTAGATAGGAGTTCCTGCCATTTTCAAAGAACCTTAGAACTTGACTAATTTTGTTTCCCCTTATATGTCTGTCTTCCTATAAATTGAGAAAATAAAAAGGTAGATGGGACCCAGGGCCCAAGTGGTCTCAGGAGCATCGATTAAAAATAAAGGTCAGATCTAAATACCTAAGCCAAAGTTAATAGAATCAAAAGACCCAAACTATAACAAGCCAAACACAAAATGGACCTGTTACTTTAGTAGTCCAGGAGGCTAAGGGTGGAGATATGATATGCATGCTGGGAATTATTGTGGAGGGCGGTCCACACTGGGGTGGAATGGCTCTAATTCACTGTCACTGTATGACTGAAGTACAACTGTGAAAGACAATGGTCTCAATAAAATTTAATAAAAAAAGAACAGTGACATATATAAAAATAGGTACTCAATAAATAATGACAAATATTTTTTTAAACATTAATAACAGCCTCCCTTACAATCAAAGCTTCTCTTTCTATCTCTCCCCTCATCCTCAGTACTCACCCATGCAACGCTAGTTCTTTATTGCTGATTTCTACTCCCTGCTTCTTTCTATCTATCTAAAGATATTTGAGAACACATTTATAATTTAAACTTTAAATAATAATCAGCGTCTTTCATGCTAAAAGTTACATTGCTATTAACAGATAATTGTTGATTGCTCATGCCACGTTCTTTTAGGTCCAAATTCTCATGAGTTTTATGGCTTGCTTTAATTAATTAGGATGTCTTTTGTGAGAAGCTATAAATATATTAACATAAAAAATTAACACTAGACTGAAATTTAGGTCTTGAAAAATTTTCCAATACAGTTTAAGTGGTCAGAATAACGTTAAAACTTATGATATCAGGCTGGAAAAATAGTACAATGGGTTAGGTGCTTGCACACGCCAAACCCAGGTTCCAATCCTGGCATCTTATGTGGTCCCTTGGTCCGGCCAGGGTTGATTCCTGAATGTAAAGTCAGGAGTGACCCCTGAGCACTATCTAGTATTACTCAAAAAACATAAACTAAGAAAGAGCAACTTATTGTGTCCATATGGCCATCCAGCACTATGTGTCACCTACAGTCTTATCTGCTTAAAAAATACTTTATTCTTATTTAGGAAGATTCTAGTGGCATTTAATATTATGGTATTAATGTACAAAGTTACACACAAAACGTATCCAGAATACTCCATCCCTGTTCCTCTATCACATCAGGTCTGACATTCTCCCCTTCTTTATACTCCCTATCGTTTGTTGATTGATTTGTGATTTTGTTGCATATATTAACTCCCTAGCCACTCCAAAGGGTTCAAAACCCTCTATTTATAAAACTGTGTTACTTCAAGTCAACTTCATTATTTTTCTCTATGTACCCCCAAACTGGCACTCTCAGGTCTATCCAGGGTACAAGGTTTATTTTTGATTGGCATTGTCTATAACATTGATTGTTTCTCTAAATACTACAAATGAGTGAGATCACACCCTGTTTGTCTTTCTGCCTCTGGTTTTTCTGCTTTCTTTTATCTCTGTTCTTCATGCATTAGGTTTATGTTTATAAAATAAATCATCCCAAGATTTTCTAGAGTCTGCTAATCATGGAGCCTAGTACAGCCACCTAGACAAATACTCCATATTAGAAAAAAAATTTGTTTCTAGTAATTTTAACTCATCATAGTGCTTCCTTGCTTCCTTTTTCTTTCCTTTTTCTTCTTTCTTCTTTCTCTCCTTTCTTTCTCTTCCTTATTTTTCTTTCCTTCTCTCTTCTTTCTTTTTTCCTTCCTTCTTTTCCTTCCTCTCTTCTTTCTTTTCTTTCTTTTTCTTTGTTTCTCCCTTCTTTTTTTCTTTCTTTCTTTCTACTGTCCTTTTACTTTTTTCTTTCTTTCTAATCTTTCTTCCTTTTTCTTTCTTTCTCTTTCATTTTCTTTCTTTCTTTTTTCTTCCTTTCTTCCTTTTTCTTTCTTCTTCCTTCCTTTCTCCCTTCCTTATTCCTTCCTTCTCCCTCCTCCTTTCTTTCTTTCTTTCTTTCTTTTTCTTTCTTTCTTTCTCTTTCCTTCCTTCTTTTCTTTCTTTCTTTCTTTCTTTCTTTCTCTCTCTTTCTCTCTCTCTCTTTCTCTCTCTCTCTCTTTCTTTCTTTCTTTCTTTCTTTCTTTCTTTCTTTCTTTCTTTCTTTCTTTCTTTCTTTCTTTCTTTCTTTCTTTCTTTCTTTCTTTCCTCTCTCTTTCTTTCTTTCTTTCTTTCTTTCTTTCTTTCTTTCTTTCTTTCTTTCTTTCTTTCTTTCTTTCTTTCTTTCTTTCTTTCTTTCTTTCTTTCTTTCTTTCTTTCTTTCTTTCTTTCTTTCTTTCTTTCTTTCTTTCTTTCTTTCTTTCTTTCTTTCTCTTTCTTTCTTCTTTCATCCTCCCTCCCTCCCTCCCTCCCTCCCTCCCTCCCTCCCTCCCTTCCTGCCTGCCTGCCTGCCTTCCTTCCTTCCTTCCTTCCTTCCTTCCTTCCTTCCTTCCTTCCTTCCTTCCTTCCTTCCTTCCTTCCTTCCTTCCTTCCTTCCTTCCTATCATTTTTTTCTTTGTTTCTTTTCCTCTCGATTTTGGGCCACACCCAGGGTGCTCAGAAATTCCTCCTGGTTTGGGGGAACACATGGGATCGAATAATGGGGATTGAACCAACAGTCCGTCCTGGGTCAGCTGTATGAAAGGCAAATGCCCTACAGCTGCTCCATCGCTCTTTCCCAACTCATCAGATTTCTACCAGTGTGTGTGTAACAGAACTTATCTTTCTTAAAATGGCTTTATTGTGTATGGCTAATCTTGAAAGAGACATAACCCCAGCCTCTAAAACTCATGGGCAGGCCTTCAGTTTGAAAACTCGGAGGCACTCTCAGTAAGGGGTGGGGATGGGCCGATGAAGTTATGCCCATGAAACCTGTGCAGCTGTGTCCATACCCGACAGCCATAAAAGTCATGTAAACCATAAAAATGGCCCAACTTTAATGTTTCCCAAATAATTTCTGCAGAGATATCAAGCCAAAGAAAATTTTAATTACACCAGTTTTTGGAGCTGTAAACTCTTGGGCCTTCTTAGAGCGGGTGTGTGTAGCCGCAATATTCTATACTGCTAGAAGCCCCAGCAGACACAACAACACCATATAAACAACAGCCCGTTTACAGCTTCATGACAATCTCTGAAGAAATGCAAACCAAGCCAAGCCACTGAAACTCATCAGCCCAGTTTTTTTCTGTTTGTTTGTTTTGTTTTGGAGCCACACCCTTTGATGCTCAGGAGTTACTCCTGGCTATGCGCTCAGAAATTGCTCCATGTGGGATGCCAGGGGATCCAACCACGGTCCATCCTAGGTCATCAGTCCAGTTCTGCAGATCCTGAAGTACCTGCAGTACACTGTTGTGTAAGTGGACACAAAATATATCCAAGTACTGCACACAAAATTGTATGGGAAGTCAACTAAACAAAAAGAGTAATATAGAAGGCTCAACTAGCAGTAAAACTTCAAATAATGACTTTAAAAAACCTATTGTAATATATAACAATTTCACAATTTTTTTCTGAAATACTTTTTGATAATTTTATTAGTCATTTTATTGTGAAAGCAATATACATTTTTTTTCCTGCTAAGTGGATATGCTTGGGGGGGGGATGGGCAATGGGGCAATGGTGAAGGGAAGCTCACACTGGTGGTATTGGTGTTGGCATACTGAATGCTCAAAACAACTGTATTCTGAACAAATTTGCAAATTAAAGTGTTTAATGAAGTTTTTTAAAAAAAATAAAATATACTCTTATTGCCTCTCTTTAAATATTGGACTAGATTAAAATTTTATTGCTTATTATCTTGAGTTTTAGAGGGGATATTTTAAATCATAAGAGTATGTCTGTATTCTTATTCTGTGTCTTCTACTTGGTCTGGGGGTCTCTTCTATAATATCTAAGATTATTTTTATATTGATCATTATTAATAATTCACTCAAAAATACAAAAATATTGCAAATCATGACTGTTGTAAATTGCCTTAGTCAAATTGCAAATTTGACAGTTCACTGATCATCTAAGAAAATATAACTTCCACAAATGTATACCACAAACTTTACTAGTACTCTGAAGATCTCAGTGGGGGTTTGGGGTTTGGGAGGGCTCAACCAATAATTCTTAGCCAAACAGGCCAGTGGTTCAATGAAAAACTTGGAGATGCAGTTCTGCTTTGGCTTTGTGGTGACAGTGCTTACTGAGCCACTC
This sequence comes from Suncus etruscus, assembly GCF_024139225.1. Taxonomy (NCBI): domain Eukaryota; kingdom Metazoa; phylum Chordata; class Mammalia; order Eulipotyphla; family Soricidae; genus Suncus; species Suncus etruscus. Next base: position 80,032,914 of record NC_064850.1, read on the forward strand.
TGGTGACAAGATGGTGCTGATGGTCTATTGGGCTGTCCCTGGCAATGGCCAGGAAACCAGGTGGTAGCAATAATTGACCTAGGTCAGGCTCAAGCTAGGCAAGAATTTAACAGTTATATTCTTTTGGCCTCATAAAATTGAATGTTTTACTACTGACAGGTAGTTTTATTAGATGTCTCATATATTAATCTTCAGTAGTTGGGAAATAATGAAAGATTCAAAGAAATCGCTATTTAAAGAAAACAGACTTGTGGAATTATGACACTTCTGGTCCAGAGAGGTAGTAAAGAAGCTATCAGATGGAGAAGACCATATTCAAAGAAGAAACATAAGATCAATAAAAGAATATTCATGTTGATTGTGTGATGGAAACTAGGTTTTTCTTGTTAATTGCTTCAAATAGAAAATAAAATATTTTTATTCCTCTAAGAAAAAATGTCTGATATAACTAAAGTAATGAATTTCAAACTGCAAATATTTTGAGGATGAGCATGGGAGGAGAGTCTTTGTTAATTAGATTTTTGCTCAGTTTAAATAAATTTAACATGGATATGACCTTAGAGGTTATGATTCTTATTTTTATTTATCTTATTTTTATTTCTAGGTAGTTCTGATACAATGCAGGATCTGGTTATAGCTCAAAGACTCCAATTATGGGGAATCTTCTTTGTTCTTTTTGATTTGTCCATTGTGAAAACAAGATTGTGAAAAGGGGGTTAACTATAGAGGTGCTCTTTTTTATAAATATTTTCTTAAACTTTAACAAAAAACTTACTGTATTAATATGTTCAATGTTTATACAGACATTGACTTTTTCAGGATTCTCCATTCAAATTCTGTGTTGAAATCACCTGAGGTTGGGGCCAGAGCAGTAGCACAGTGGTAGGGCATTTGCCTTGCATGCTGCTGACCCAGGACAGACCTGGATTCAATCCCTGCCATCCCATATGGTCCCCCAAACCAGAAGTGGTTTCTGAGTGCATAGTCAGGAGTAAACCATGAGCTTCGCTGGGTGTACCCCAAAACAAAACAAAATAAAACAAAACAAAACAAAAAAAGAAATCACCTGAGGTAATTTTAAAGAGAGGCTCTTATGTAGTTTCAAGGAATAAGGGTAATGCTCAAATGGGATAGAAAGCAAAAATAGTCAAATTAAATACTTTCCATAGAAGTCAAAAATTGATGCTTTATTTTTTATTTTATTTTTTAATTATCTTTATTTAAGCACCATGATTGAAAATTGATTTTCTTTAATTTACTCAATTACTCTTAGGAACATGAGAACTTAAATTAGATTTGCACATTCTTGTGAACTACCTCAGTCGGTAGAGTGGAAGCTCTATAATCTGTGGGCATGATATCCTGTTGTCATTATAAAATTTTCTAAGATAGTTCTAAAATGAAATAACTGACTGGTATTTGTGTTTGTGCTTGTGTGTGTTGCATGTATGTGTGTGTGTATGTTTGAAGTGCAAGATTGAAAATTGATGATTAAGCAAATAATTAAGATTAAATCTCTACCTTTCTCTAAATTGAGTAAAAATAAATAATACTTTATTGTTTGACTTTATTAACTAGGTCAATGTTTCTAAACCTTTTTCTGAGTGGAATCTCTTTCTAATATTTATCTCTTTCTGTAGTTTAAGTCTCATGCTTATAGTACTATTGGCTTGGTTAGTCAGCATATGTATTAATAATCACTAATTATCAAGGAAATCCAGATCAAGATAACAATGAGATATCATTTTACAGCAGTGAGAATGTCACATATTAAAAAATAAACTGGGAACAATTTATGTTGGCAGATATGTGGTAAAAAAAAAAAGTACTCTCTCTCTCGGGATGATGTCTTAGAGACCTTCAGAATGGTCCAGCATTTGCCAAACCATCGTAGACTCTCCTACAATACAGCCTCCAACAAAATCAGGCTGTCTGAACCCCTAGGAATAGGATTGCTTACCTTTATACCAAAAAGGTTGCATATGATGTGTATACAAGTCTGTATATGGTGTGTGTCCTGGCCGACTTGGAAAAATTCTCGCTGAGAGACCTAAAGTTCTGAAAAGACTATCTAAAACAAAAAAACATGTCAGCCTGGCTTTTGGTGGTTCCATATGCGCTAAGTGCGTCTGAGACAGGATTAAGCGTGCTTACCTTATTGAGGAATAGAAAATCGTTGTGAAATTGTTAAAGGCACAAGCACAGAGTCAGAAAACAAAATTTAAAAAATGGAAATTTTTTGAAGAATAAAATTAAAGGCTTGAAAAAAAAGTACTCTTATCCAGTGATGGTGGGACTGTTCTGTTTCAATCCATTTGGAAATAGTATGGAGAGTTCTCAAAAATATAAGAATAGAGGTTCCACGTAGACCTAACCATTCCACTTCTTGCCATCAACCACCAAGACACAAAAACATTTGTCTAAAAGACATATGCAGCCCATAATTCTTTGCATAATGAGCACAATAGCTATTATATGGAATCTACCCAGGTATCCAATATCAGATTAGTTGGTGTGGTATGTATATATGTTATATTCATTATACACACACAATGGAGTACTATGCAGTTGCAAGCAATGATAAAATCTTATAATTCATTGCAGTTGAATGGCAATGGAGAATATTTGCCAAAAAGTTATGATTCACCTAACAAAGAAGTAGCAATAAGTTTTATTCTATAAGTTTCAAACTTTCATATGTAGTACCAGAGCTACTCCAAAGAGTTTTTGATGGTTCAAGAATTACAGACTACATATAAACCCAAATAAGTTCCTCTGTATGACTAATTCATAAAATTATCTGGCCACTTACAAGACTCCTTATAAAAGGAAGGTTCAAATGGAGACAAAGTATACTTATCCTTAAGTAAAAAAATTCACACTATAAGGTGTTTAGATGAATAATTTTCTAGAATCTAGTTGTAAAGCTAGTTTAAAAAATTATAGAATTTTTAGTTTTAACTTTTGTTTATGGAATATTAATCACGAGATTAAATATTTTTTGAAGGCTCTGACAAGAATTATCCTATGAAGTGTAAAATAATACAGATGTTGGAAAAACACATATGTAATGTATGCTTTGCATTTGACTCAGTATACCAAAGTATAAAAAGGATATTTTAAGATATTTTGTGCCTTAATTTAACTGCATTTTCAATAATCTCTTGCAAAATCATATATTTTAAGGAAATAATAGAAATGAGCAGATTGAGGCTAGAGCAATAGCACAACAGGTAGGGCCTTGCACATAACTAGCCAAGTTCAATCCCCAGCATCCCATTTGTTAACCTACGTCTATCAGGAGTAATTTCTGAGTTGAGAGTCTGTAGTAACCCCAGGGCATGGCTTGGTGTGGTTCCCCACAAAACAAAATAAAAAGAATAAGGAAATAAAGAGAAGATAAATCTAGAAAGTTTTTTGAAAATGTATCAAACACTTAAATATTGCAGAGATAAAGTTAGTGTAAAACATAAACAAAACAGAGATGGCTGTAATAAAAGAATAAAGAAAAGGAATGAATTCCAGAGGGTAAGGTTATGATATGATGGAAACTCTGAGAAACAACTCAACGTACATAGAAAGAGAATATAACATTAAAATGTAAAAGTATGGTAAATTAAAAAGATTATTTTAGTCAAGAAAATTAAAAAAATAAACAAGCAATAACCTAAACTTTAACTTAGGGAGTGTCTACCAAATGCTTATTGCTTGTTAATCATACAAACTCAAATGGCAGCATCCCTACTCAATAAATCAATGTAAAATGCTAGGCTAATAAGGATTAGCTAAATCTGGAGGCTAAAAGAGGTGCTCACATGCATTTTTACATTCTCCCTCTACCGCTTATTTAGGATAAAAGTGATTTTCAGTGATGTTCCTATTCATCAAAACATTTTCTTCTATTCTTTAGTTTATTATTTGTAGACAGTGGTAAGCCAAACAATGGCTTCAGCTTTCAAATTTATCCATTTGAAAAATAACCTGCACTGATTCTGATTTATGCTGTTTTTTCTCTAGGTAGCCTCTTTAAAGAACTGAATATCAACACTATTCTCTAGGGATGTAAGTCACAGACAATGCATTGCATTAAATGATTTATCTTAGCAAAATCAAAGAATTAGGCTTGGTCCTTCTTGAGGTAGACACCCATTCACTGCAATATTTCATTTGTTATCAGTGCTCAGCTTAATAACATGACGATTTCTTGGCCTTTATTTGATCTATAACTGAGAAAACTTATGCAATACAGTTTAATTCTAACTTCTATTTGCCTAATGCTTGTGGAAACTTGGTATTAATTACTCTGTAGCTTAATAGTTACATTACTATTTAGATATATAAAATAATAGGCATTTTCAACATGCTTGGTGGAAATTAATAAGCATGGCACAGTGGAATTTTCAAACTATGATGTTTTTAGAGCACCAAAAAGGAAAATTAAAACTAAAGTCATATTGCTAAAATTCGGTAACTATAAATTTCTCTGGAAATAAAATGATCTATCCATCCAACACATGCCAATCAATTCACCTATCTCTTTGATCACTAAAAGATCTCTAGTGATTGCCCCATAAATTTTTATGAGTGCATCACTGATATAATACAGAAAACAAAATTTGGTTAGGAAGAGTCAAGACCTGTTGCAGGGGCTGAAGCGATAGCTCAGAGGTAGGGTGTTTGCCTTGCATGAGGCTGACCCTCGATGGACCTCGATTTGATCCCCATCTTCCTATATGGTCCCCCAAGCCAGAAGCAATTTCCGAGTACAGTCAGGAGTAATCTTTTTGCATCACAGGGTGTGGCCCAAAACCAAAAAAAAAAAAAAAAGGACCTGTTGCAACCAGAGAGGGAATAGGGAGATAGAGGTTTATATATAAGGTTTATATTCATAAATGATGTGACTATTACAACAATATTACTTTATAAGTCTTTATAGATTAATGACAAACTACCCAAAAGAGATCATCTATACATTCATACAAAGAGAGTTGAAAGAGAGAAGTGGTTTCATTTCCTCTGTCATTTGACAAATAGGAATATGTGAAATTTTTATAAAGCAACAGGGGTAAATTGATGGATGAACTATCAACCTCTTGACAATTTGAGATTAGAAATATACCCTAGACTTTTTTCTCTTGGCTTATGTACTTAAGAACAATGCGACAAGACCATGAGGTTTCAGAAGATCCCTATAGAAAAGTCCTAAAAGATATTGAAAGCTATGTTCTTAAAATAGAAATATTGTCCATTGTAGACACATTTATTTGCTGTGAATAACGATTCTTCTAACATTTCTGAAAAGCACCCACATTTCCATGTGTTTTAAATTTCTGGGGTTTAAATTTTAAAATATGGATTTTATTTTGCTCTGCAGATCTCAATTTAGTCAGCTAAAGGTCATGGGCTAATCCTTTTGGGTTATAGTGAAAGAAAAGGAACACATTAGTTAATTATAGAATTAGTTTGCATGATTTATCATCCTGAAATCTGTTATGGAAAACTTTCAGGGGATGCAATATACATGTGGTTATTTTTCTGGATGATACTGTTGTTGTTACAGCTGGACTTCACCATCTGAATAATCTTGAACTTATGTTTAGACCCTCAAGTGAAACATTATTTTGAATAAATCATCTTTCCAGGAAAAAAAAGAGTTTCGGTTCAAGTTCAATGATTAATTAACTTGTACAATCAACTTTTAGAGTCTGGGAAGTTGTTATGCTGGTACATTTGTCTAGCTCACAGGGAATGCCACTTTTCAACCTGAATATGATCATATGAAAATCACTGACAACTTAATTCCTTGGAGTGGTTAATCTCTCAACCCACATTTTATCATTTATTTAGTTTTCATATATAATAGATCTAAAATGGTGAGTTTCTATATACTCTAAATAGATTAAAGTATGTTAAAAAATTAAAGATCAATGATAATACTTGAGCTTTTTAATGGTAAAACTGAAATAACAACATAAACATTGGTAGGTTCATATTATGCTGAAAATAAAGACCCAAATATACAAGTGGCATGTTTCAATGGAATTATTAAAGTCAACTTTTAAAAATATAAACATTGTTTATTATAGTTTTTAATCTAATAATATTACTAATCATTTGTTACTAGATTAGTTGACTCTTTGGGATTTATTACCTACATTTAATTCTTGTACCTATCCAATGAATAAGGTCCCTAACATTACATAGCTGAGGAAACTGAGTCTTAGAAGAATAGGAGAATGATTTAAGCTAGGGATCCTCAAACTTTTTAAACAGGCCAGTTCATTGTCCCTCAGACTGTTGGACGGATGGATAATAGTAAAAAAACAAACAAACAAAAAAACAATGAACAAATTCCTGTGTACACTGCAATACCTTATTTTAAAGTAGTAAAACAAAATGGGAACAAATACAATATTTAAAATGAAGAACAAGCTAAGTTAAATCAACAAACAGTATTTCACTGGGAACTATAGGCCTGCTTTTGGCAAATCATAGTTTGAGGACCCTTGTCCGAAACTGAGAGAAGGAGTCGAGATGACAAGGGAAATTGGAGAGTGTGGTGCACACCCAAAACATGTGCACTGTGGGCCCAGGACGAATCAGCTGCTAAAACAAACAGGCAGCGGTGGCAAAAACACCAAGCGAGTTGGATAAATATCCTCAGTGGGGCCATGTGGCTTGCTGGCTTTAGTTTGGGTACCATGACTTAAACTAACTCAGATAGTGAGTTGATCAGAAAGATCAATTGTTCAAAGATCAATGTCCTTTACTTTTTACTTTTTTCTTTTAAAAAATCAGTCTGCCTTCCTGTACTGCATTGCTATAGGTACCCCGAAGAGCAATTTGGACTCTGTACTAACGACTGTATGTGTGGAAAATCGCTTACATAACATTTATTAGACTACATATGTGACAAGGTTTCAGAATTTCTAAACTGAGGTCTTATGACCCAACTGACTGGTGAAGGTGCTAAGTTGTTTTATTCCTGTAACACTGAAAATATAATCACTTTTTTCATTTTCTGTGAAATCCTTAAGGACATCTCTTTTTTCCCTTTCCTCTTTCTCTCCATGTTTCTATGTGCATTGTGTAGCAGTTAGTAAAAAGTGGGCTTTCACTGTTGAAGACAGAAAATAGTATATTATTGTACCTGCCTTTCAGAGGTATTTTAATTGATGTGTAGTTAACAAAGGATATGTCGATGTTCTTGGAATTGCTGTGAAATGTGAATAAAAATGATCAATGGGACCAACAGGCACGCTTGTCTGGCATGTTTTTAATTTGCAGTTATGTAACTTTCCTATTGCTGGGCATCCTTGTGAGTACACGTTTAAAAAATTAAAAAGGAAAATGTCGTTTTCCAAAATGTTTGCTGACCTTCACAGCATAAAAAAGCAATGAACCCGAGCTTCTTAGACGACAGGCTGTCGGGAATTGTAAAGATGATTTGAGCAGAGCATTGTTCCACAGGAGGCGCTCAGACCTTCCACTAACAGAAAAATTCAAGTCAGCACTTACTTAGAAAAATTCTTTTAAAAGAGTTACAGCGGCAGTCTAGAAGTATCAATATTCCCTGTACAAACTTATATCTTTGTTCTGTTCTCTTGCTCTTGTGCCGTCTCTCTCTTTTTGAATTTCCTATAAAAGCTAAATTAGGTCTCAAGGGTTCTGCACCACTACGCAAGGATCTCATCTAGTCCATTGTGATGGAAGTAAATGTACTCAGAAGGGAAATGTACTTGAAGGGAAGGCTAAAGTATCTCCCTGCACTGAATTCCCCAAACTCCCACACAAGTTACCCACCCAGACTTCTCTAAATACCTCTCGTGCAGGCATGCTACCTTGACCCCCTCCCACACTTCAACTAGCCCTAAGCAAAACTGCACCAGTTAAGATATTTATCTTAAATCAGCACAATCCTTTCTGTGTTTGCTACATTTCAAGCCTACCTAGAAAAAGTGAACTTTCTTTCAAATATCTTTCAAATTTTCTAGTTCTTGCTGTTTTCTCCTTATATTTCTACCCAAATGTATTCTTGGGGAAGGTTCTGATAACATATCTACTAAACTATGTTTGATCTTGAGGCTAAATATGTCAGTGGTAGATTTTGTAAACTATTTTTTTAAAGTCAATTTTTTTGACACCAAAGCATTACTATGACTCTAGGAAATATAATTGTATTGGTGCATTATAAGAGATGGGACTACATAAAAGATCACTATATAATGCTAATGCAGTTCAGGAGTATTGCAGGAGAAAGCTCAATTAAATTTTAAAAACACAAAGGACATCCCACTTCTGAAATTTAGAAACACACAGTATTCAGGTGTAATTCTATGTTTTCATTTTTTATTTTTTTATTTTTTGCTTTTTGGGCCACACCCTGTGACGCTCATGGGTTACTCCTGGCTATGCGCTCAGAAATCGCTCCTGGCTCGGGGACCAAATGGGACACTGGGGGATTGAACCAAGGTCCATCCTAGATTTGCTGAGTGCAAGGCAAATGCCCTATCAGTGTGCTATTGCTCCAGCCCCTCAAGTATAATTCTGTTTTGCGTACTTTATCCAGTTTGATTTTGGATTGTGTAAAGTGTTTGGTTTCTATAAGTCTCTATTTCCCCAACAAGGTCTCTATTTCCTTGACAAGTAAAATAATTGAGATCAAACACTGTAAACAAATATTGAACCAAGTACCTTAGAAGATGGAGAGATCCAAGAAAAAACCTATCCCACTTTCTTCTTTTTTTTTTTTTTTTTTTTTTTTTTTTTTTTGGTTTTTGGTTTTTGGGTCACACCCGGCGGTGCTCAGGGATTACTCCTGGCTATCTGCTCAGAATTAGCTCCTGGCAGGCACGGGGGACCATACGGGACACCAGGATTCGAACCAACCACCTTTGGTCCTGGATCGGCTACTTGCAAGGCAAACGCCGCTGTGCTATCTCTCCGGGCCCCCCACTTTCTTCTTTAAAGAAAAAAGGGGTGAGACTTACTGAGGTGACCTGCCAAATGTATCCAGGCTTTAGGGTTAACAAAGAAACTTTCATGAAGACTTTAAGTTCTAAAATCATTGCCCTGGAATCCTCAGAGGAATCATCTGTTTTTGGAAACAAGCATCATTCTATTATATATTAATCAAGATTCAATTGTGAGACTTACACTCTAAAATTAAAATAAGTTGCTGAGGACAGATGGATAGTACTGCATGTAGGACACTTGCTATGTTTACCATCAGCCTGAGAACAATTCCCTACATCCTATACGGTCCTTAAAGCTCATCAGGAATGACCACTGAGTGCAGAGTTTGGCATAATCCCTGAACATTGCTGTGAGTGACCCCAAATTCAAAAAAAAAAAAAAGATAGGCTGTTGTGTAGTCTCTGGGGTCAATTTTTTCAATACATATTTATAATAGGCATGGCTTCTCATGATTTTGAGTTCTCACCCCCCCCCATTCCAGATGCTAATGGTGCCAACAAGGGACATTTTTAATATTGTACAGAAGGTACAATAAAGCTGGGCCAGACTCTCCTCACATCATTCACCTAGCTTTAAGAGTCATATAAACATGGAAAAATGTCTTACACATTGAGATTCAACACAATTCTGAAGATAAGATAGGAAAGAAATTCAGCGTTCAGCATCCTGTGGCTGTCATGGAGTGAAGGAAAGAGGGAAGAGCAAAACTGTTTAAAATTTAGGTTCAAAGTGCCAGAGTACTCTGAGTACTATGAATACAGGCCTAGACTCAGCCTGTATGCTGTACTATCGATTTGGCCCCTCTTTTAATAATTTTTAATTTAAGCCATACATTTTTTCTAGGTGTAAATATAAGTACATGAAATGCCTTTCAAGCATTATAGCTTTTATTTAAATAAAAATTTGTATTTAGAAATAGATTATGCCTGAGAAAGCATGGTTAAGACTGATAATTAGGTGCTAATATTAATATCTTCACTACTACATCATACATTTCTGCCAACTGACTCAGTTTCTATTTAATTAAACCATAATATGCTGGGCTGATCAGGTATAGTATACATTATCCATGTTTCATAATTTAAAACTAATGCTCATACTACAGAAAATAACATTGAAATTATGACTCCAGGGATAATGGGTCCTTAAAATGACATGACTAGTACAACATATTTGTTTTCAGATAAAATACAAAATAGTAAAGGTTTGTTTACTTATTTATTTGTAGTGCCTAAGTAACAAATCCTCAGACAAGCAAGGCAAGTGCTCCACCACTAAGCTATAAGAGTTTCAATTTAAATTATGTAATTTGGGGGGGGGTATTTTGAGTCACACACGGTGACACTCAGGGGTTACTCCTGCCTACGAGCTCAGAAATCGCTCCTGGCTTGGAGGACCATATGGGACGCTGGGGGGAGGGGGGCATCAAACTGTGGTCCGGTCTAGGCTAGCGCAGATGCCTTACCACTTTTGTTACTGCTCCGGCCCCAAATTATGTAATTTTGAAGGCATCTACTTAAGTAGATGAAGATACATTTTAAAGCTTTTCAATGCAAATTATAATTTTCATAGGAAGAAAAGAAAGCTTCAATTATTTAAATATTTAAATTATACAAAAGTTAAATACAATTTATCTTATCTAATTATATCTAATCAAATTAATTTTACAGTGATTTTAAAGGTTACATGTAAAGAAAGATAAAATATTGGATAAGGCATTTTCAAAGGGAATGTGTTCCTTAATAAAATACCTGAAAAAATGAACAGATTAACCTATGTAGATAAAATATTAAAAAAAAGCTATGAGAGATAGAGTATTATTCTGCAATAGAATGTAGGGATAAACATTGCTACTTATACCTGGAAAATCCTATTTTTATTTAATAAAACCTTCTTTAAATAAAGAAGCTAAATATAAGGGGGAAATACCAGAATACCATAACCATTTAAAATTTCTTCTCCTGATCAAATGCAGTGCTATATTCAGTCGGTCTTGAAATGAAGTTCACAAGGACATGTGACCCATTCAATAAGTGAAAGCACTTAGTGTAAGACAGATTTGGAGGTGAACTGGAATGTCAAATAAGCCTTTGATATTGGTTTTCAGACCTCCTCCCTTCATTTTTAACTTACTTTTCTTTTTCCTTTTTTCACCTAATAATGCTGGGTTGGGTCACTCCCAGAGCAGTGTTGGTGTGCAGGAACTCACCAGACTCGAGAAGTGCTCAGTGGACTATGTGGTACTTAGAAATGAACCTATGGTTCCTAAATGTAAAGCATAAACTCTAGCCCTTTGAGTCATCTTCATTGCCCCTTTCTACCACTTTTTTTTTCTAATTACTTCTAATTTGTCAGAGGAATATTTAAAAGAGGGGACACACTGGTGATGGGTGTGGTGTTGGAATTATGTGCATGAAAAACCGTTATTAACAGAAGTGTAGACCACAGAATCTCAGTAAAAAATACAAAATAAATGAACACTTAAATACAGTTAGCCACTTTTTTTTTAAGTTCAGACCTAAGTCTCCTAATATTCTCAATTTATTTTAGTATAGTAAAACTTTAATTTGGCATTGCAGTCTTTCAAATCTTTCACATTCAAATAGGTACTTTCCAATAAGAATTGCTTAAGAAGCCTATTGCATTTGGAAAATTGTACTACTTCTTTATTTGGAAGAAGGTTCTATTTACATGCATTGGTCTGAGATGCTGAGCTTCAGATTTGTAATCTAGAAATAACACCTATTGTGTGTGTGTGTGTGTGTGTGTGTGTGTGGTGTGTGTCTGTGTCTGTGTCAGTAGAATCCTCTCCATGAGAGCTTAATATCAAAATAGTATGGTAATTAATTTATATTACTATCATGTACAATTTTCCCTAAAATTACCCTATTATGCCAGATTATTTATATTCATTGAAAAAAATTTTGACACTGAAATTAAACTACTTCCTCAAAACCATACTGTAATAGCAAAGAAGAAATTTGACCCTGATTTTCATTTAATGTCTGGGGTTGTAACTAGGTTCCTATAGGGATAAGGATAGTAGTATGCGACACATGGCAAGAGTAAAGAAATGCTAGCTTATTTTACATTTTTAATCACTTGGCAGTAGTAGACACATAAAATTCTTGCCTTATAATTTGGTTTTCAAAAGTTTGAAGCTGTAATGTTCTAAAGTTATCCCTTATTAATACAGTTCTACAAAGTCTCAAGGTTTAAGTTCAAGTGACTATTCATAAATTTAACCTAGTCACTGTAACACCAACATTTCACTTTAAGATCACTTACCTTTAGCTTTATAAGGGCCAGTTGACAATAATATACTGTGTTTTGGGTCTTAAATAACAATTCAAATCTGTACTTTTGGAACTCCAAGAGTTCACCTCTTAAGAAACTTTGCAGCATTTTGCAAAATTTAATGTAAATATTCTGCCTGGGTTTGAATCCCAGTTTTTTCCCTTTTTAGATATGTGACTTTCTATAATTATTTAACTTTTTCTGAACAGTAGCTTCGTCACCAATCAAATTTACCTAATAATAATTTTGTCACAAGTTTTCTATTATTTCTATTATTTTCTATTATTTCTATTTCTTATTATTTGTTACAAATTATACCCAAACATAGACATCATTTAAATATATATAATATTTACTTTTTAATAAATAAGTTTTCTTCATTGAATCTCCTCTATCAGTTATATAATAACTAGGACACAGTAATAGGCCAACATTTTTCCTTTATCTTAATTTAAAAATTAACATGAATTTGCATAAGATATTGTATTAATTTTAGGCATACAATGCAGTAGTTTACTTGATTTATATATAACTTATGAAAAATCACAACAATAAGTTTAATTAATATCTGCTACCATACAAACATTACAGTATTTCGCCCTGTTATTAGAAGTTTCAAGATCTACTCTCCCAGCAACTTTTGAATATACAATGCAGTACCATTAGCTGCAGTTATGCTGTATGTCACATCCCAGTACTTAACTTGTAAGTAGAGTTGGAACTGTTTTCTCACCTTGTACTTTCTGCCTCTGACATCCATAAATCTGTATTAATTTGTTTTTTATTTACAGATTCCTAGTTTATTTTTGAGACACACCTGAAGATGTTCTGGGATTACACCTGGCTCTGCACTAAACAATTACTCCAGGCAGTGCTCAGAGAACCCTGTAAGGTTCTAGGGATCAAACATAGGTTGACCTTTTCAAAGCAAGCACCCTAACCTAACCACTATACTATATCTCCAGCCCACAAATTATTTTAATTTGTTTTAGTTCCACATATAAGTGACATTTTATAGTATTTGTCCTTTTCCATCTGTCTTATTTTATATAGCATGCTGCCCTCAAATTCTAATTATGTTTTTAACAATGTCATAATTTTCTTTTTTTTTCAATGCCTTAAACATAGTCTGTGCTAAATATGATGCACCTTTTTATTCACTCATCTATTAATGGGTAGTTATTTCCATGTTACTGACATTATGAATACACTATAATAAATATAGGGATTCAATGTTCAATTCAATTCAATAAAGAAGTCACTCTATTCAATAGTGATTTAATTTATTTTGGATTAATTCTCAGAAGAGAAGTTGTTGGATCATGGTAGTTCTCTTTTTGGCTTTGTATTTTTTTTTATTATAAATCTACTGTGCATAGTGGTTACAACAATTTATATTCTTACCAAATAAATTTTTTTACTGCTCAATTTTCCCAACCCAAATTTGTTATTTTATTGTTGCTTTTATTTGCATTTCCCTGAGCTGAATATTTGTTAATATATTCATGGATTTGTTTATTTGTTTGTTTGTTTGTTTTTTGCTTTTTGGGACACACTCTGTGATGCTCAGGGATTACTCCTGGCTAAGTGCTCAAAAATTGCTTCTGGCTTGGGGAATCATAAGGGACTCCAGGGATCAAACCTAGACCCTTCCTCGATAAGCTGCATGCAAGGCAAATACCCTATAGCTGTGCTATAGCTCCAGCTCCTATATTGGTTGATTTTTTTTATAATTGATTATCCTCTTTCATAATTAATTTAATATTTTAGCAACTGTTGTGAATAAATTATAGACTTTGAATAAAAAATTCTTACATCAAGGAATTAAAAATATAAAGAAAACAAATACATATAAAAATAGACTTGAATATAAATAATCCCATATAAAATGTGAAGAAATAATATAATGAAGACTCATTATATTAATTGTGTTCAAATTGCCTGGTGCTTCCAGAAATAGGTCTCCTTATATAATATCTAAACTTTGTGAAATTTACAATTTCTTTTATATTTTTATTACTGCATTATATGTCAACATACTCTAAATATGCAATTAAAATCTTAAGGTTAATTAGGGTCAACCTTAAATAAGGTTTGAATAATTTCATTAGTTTATTGAGTGTTAGGCTATGCACAAGATGCTAGGAATATTAAGTCCATTAAATCTTTGGTCCTTCCCTCGGGGACTTGACAGTCCAATATTAGAATTATTAAAGTACTTTGTGTTTGGGTATTTTGGGGAGTAGGGAGGCATATGTGTCTGTGCTCAGGCTTATTCTTTATTCTATGCTCAGAGATCATTCCAGAAGGACCATATCGGGTGCCAGGAATAAACCTGGGTCAGAAGCATGTAAGGAAAGTTCTGACTCACTGTATTATTGCTCATGATTCCATAAACTAGTTTCTCCAATATATTCGTCACCTGTTTATGGTTGTTTGTTTGTTTGTTTTTCTGCCTTTTTTGTGAAGGTCACATCCAGTGATGCTCAGGATTTTCTCTTGGTTCTATGCTCAGGAATCACTCCTGGTGGGTGTGGGGAACCATAAGGTGGGCTGGGTGTTGAACCTTGGTCTGCCTCGTGCAAGTAAAGGGCCCAACTCACTGTAGTAGTACTCTATTTTGTGAATAAACTTTTACTAGATCATTTACTTATCTACAAAATCTCCCTGTATGCTACAAAGACAAACTGGAGTAGTTGTGACAAAGACCACGTAGACTCTAAACTCTAAAATAATACCATCTATTATATTTCAGAAAAGATCCTTGGTCTAGTGCAATCTACTGAATTGTTACTTTTATTGAGGAAGATAATGTTTCTCTCTTATGGCTGTTTTTTTTAAGATTGATGTTCACATAGTACATTTATAGAAGTAGCACTTTAGAAATGAACACTGATCATTGCTCAAAACCTCTTGAATATGATTGTACCTGGTCATCTAAGGAAATTTACTAGAGAAGATATTTTTATTCTTGGTTCTTTTTGGGGTTTAAAAACAGTTGTTACTAAGTACTCAACTCAATGTAGCTCCTAAATAATTATTATACCAGGATAATAGCGACTACCATATAAGAAGAATTGTGGATCCTGATGTATTGAGAACCACTGTAAAATCTGACTGGATCTTATGCCACTGAAAAGAATGTAATTTCTGATATATTAGGTATCTATTTTAAAATAAAGCTGAAAAATTGCTCTTTAGAGATCTTAAGGAACTATAAAACATTTGATTTGCACATCAGACATATGAAAATAAACTGAATTATTATGTCTTCTTTAAAAGAAATCATGCAATGTATACTTTTCTCCTTAAATGCATACTTACTCCTATAGAGAATTTTCATTTAAAAATATTTTATTACCTGATTATACTTATAAAGTGTAGTATATTTATCAATATTTGAATTTCTTTAAACACTCTAATGAGAACATTTATTTACTATTAACATTTCTTCTTGATTGATTTTATTATAATAAGTAAAAAATAAAATAAATAAAAAATACAAATATCGCATGTATATTGTATTTACTAAACATGAAATAAATATAGGAAATTCATTTCTTAACAAGCCAGATGGGACTTCATTCCAATTAATTCTAGTACTTAGCTTGTCTATTATTTACTACTAAAACATAATGGAATTTGCATTTCTTCTATTTTAGTTTTAGAAATTAAGTTGTGAGAACAAACTCACATCATATAAACATATAGATAGAAGTGGAAAAAATTTCATAGCAAATTAATATTTTAAACACCTGAAAACACATGTCCTCAATCAAATAGTATTCTATCATCATTTTTAAAAATTAATTTTATGAATCATTCCCAGCAACTTAGGGAATTCAGGACCACTCCTCATAAGATGCAGTGCTCAGGGGCCAGGATGTGCCAGGAAACAAACTCAGGGTGGCTGAAAATTTGTATAACCATAATCTAGTTCCCATAAAAATATTTTAAATAAACTATAACTGACAGTTTAATTAGACTTTCTTTCTATTTTATTATTATTATTTTTTGTGGGTTTTTTTTGGGGGGGCACATTGGGTTGCACTTAGGGTTACTGCTGGCTCTGTGCTCAGAAATAGCTCCTGGCTCAGGGGACCATATGGGATGCTGGGGATCTAACCCACATCCATCCTGGATCAGCTGCATAAAAGGCAAATGCCCTACCACTGTGCTACCACTCTAGCATCTTTTCAATTTCATTAAAAGAAATTAAAACTAGTGAATAATTCACTTTCTCAGTACCAAATCAGTATTAAAATATTCCCTTGATTTAAATGTAAACTTTTACGTTGTTAAGGAACCATTTACCTATAATAATTTGGTATCATTTTGTAGGGTAGAGGAGGGATGACAGTAAAAAAAAAAAGAGGTAGAAAGTAAAAGCAGTTTTTTTAACTAAAATATTAAATAAATGTGGATGCTATGAAGTAATTTTACTTAGAAAACTTTCATATACCCCTAAGCCAGTGTTACTTAGTCTTAGAAATATAGACAATTTAGCAGAATAAATTGTTTCCTAGATGGAAGAACAGCCCTGTAATATTGTAGAATGTTCTGGTGTTATTTCCGGTACTTATCTACTATGTACCAGTAGTATCTTGCAATTGTGACAACCAGAAGTGTATGCCAAGTATCTCTCAAGAGACAAATTATTTGGAATGATGATACTCATAGTACAAATGCATGATTTATCATCCTGTTATAATAGTAACCCTAAATAAAGATTACCTTAGCAGTGAATTTTATTCATAAAATTTTCCCTATTAAGTACTAAGGAGCTTGCAACAATCTTGGGAGTAAGTCAGAATCTATCTCAGAGCTATAAGAATGACTATAGGAATAGTCATTTCACACAACCCAACTGACAAAAACTAATTCATCCTCAGGCTCTTATATTTTGTGACCTGAGTATGTCTGTGCTAGTGTTCTTTAATGTGTTTGAGAATTAAAAGACCCCATAGTGTTCATGTTATGAGAAGATAAATTCACGGCAGAAAATAGGATTAAAATGAAAGCAAGTTGATTAGTTTTACATGTGAGTTTTGAGAATTTGTCTCCAATATGTAAGACAATACATTCCTCAAATTAATACAAATTATTAGGGACATAAATGTGAACTCTTTTTCCCATCCCAACAAGTGAAAATCTTAAGACAATATTGCTATTATTATTATTATTATTATTATTATTATTATTATTATTATTCCTCTTCTAGTACAGACTAACAATGATAGTATCTGACTTTCAAAAGGACTCTAAGCTCTGTAAAGGTTGGATCTTAATCTTGTTCTTACACTTATTCAATGTATATGGTGGTTCCTGGTCTATACGGACATTGGAGGTCTTTAAAAAGTGTTTATTGGGGCCGGCGAGGTGGCGCTAGAGATAAGATGTCTGCCTTACAAGCGCTAGCCAAGGAAGGACCACAGTTCGATCCCCAGGTGTCCCATATGGTCCCCCCAAGCCAGGGGCAATTTCTGAACTTTTTGCCAGGAGTAACCCCTGAGCATCAAACGGGTGTGGCCCCAAAAACCAAAAAAAAAAAGTGTTTATTAATGGTTAACAGTTTAAATATCAAACAAAACAATAGTTTCAATGAACTATTAAATTTTCAACAGCCACAACAATTTGAACTCATAGATATGAAAATCTTGAAATTCAATTGAGTCATAATGAAGGCTACTACACATAATTGAACATTGACTCTGACCAGCAGGACTAATCTATAAAGAATGTAAGCCTGTTTTAAAAAAGATACCAGGTAATGCTGCTTTAATATTTCTAAGTAACTTTTTAGGATGAGAGAGAGAGAGAGAGAGAGAGAGAGAGAGAGAGAGAGAGAGAGAGAGAGAGAGAGAGAGAGAGAGAGAGAGAGAGAGAGAGAGAGAGAGAGAGAGAGAGAGATTATTAACTGGGTAGGGCATTTGCTTTGCATGTAGCCTACCCAGGTTTGATGTTTAGCATCACATGATCACATGTGGTCTTTTGGATCCTATTATGAGTGAATTGTAGTGTAGAGTCAGATATAAGCCATAAGCATGCACTGTGTGACACATACACACAAATTCAGAAGTAACTTCTTTTGTTTAGTTTTTGGGCCACACCCGACGGTACTCAGGAGTTAATCCTGGCTGTCTACTCAGAAATAGCTCCTGGCAGGCACGGGGGACCATATGGGACCCGGGATTCGAACCAACCACCTTAGGTCCTGGGTCGGCTGCTTGTAAGGCAAACACCGCTGTGCTATCTCTGACCCCTAGAAGTAAATTTTAATATATTTTCTTTCATTTATTTTTGGCAGTGAGATTATATTATATCATATACTACATATCATTTTACAGTCCAACATTTTAAAATGTGTTTTGGGGGTTGGGAATATATTACAAAGTGCCAGACCCAACTAGTTTTCTAGAAATACACGGTTCCCAAAGAACTGTCTGGAGTCCTCCAAGCACCATCTGATGTGGCTTCAGTAGTCCCTGGCACTGTGTTATCCGAGCAGTACTATATTCTTGAGACCTATCACGACACTAACTGCCTGCTTATTTAGCCAAGAATTACCCAGAGTGACTTCCAACCTGTACTCCCCTCCAGTGAGCACTGCGTGGGAGTACTCTCCCTAGTGGGGGGGGAATGTGTATTTTAAATTTAGTGTACTTAGAGATGGCATCTTTCCCTGCTTACTGTTTTATCCTCAGTCTCTAAAACAAATTGTCAGGTATATATAAACAGTAATAGTAAGTGAAATTGCTTAAATATGTTGTGAATAACACAGTAAAAAACTGAAGAAATTCTCAGTGAAAGTCTACCCATAAAAGCCTTACAGCAAAGTTTTCTTATATTACCGAAGGCATGACAGAGAGGCACAATAATTCTGCATGCATCTTTAGGTATACGATATTGATATTCTAGTTTATTTCCTATGGGAAGATTAACTGGTGGTCAAATACTGAGCCCAAATTATAATCATTTTTAAGAGTTTAGCTTCAGTGACTGTATAAATTTAAACATTACTATAGATAATGAGGCTGTCTGTGCCTGTCAATGAGTAGCATTGGGATTAAGATGTCAGGCACTCTTTATCTTTTGTAGTTAGGGAGACTGAGCAATTTTATTCTCAAAAGTTTACTAGTAAATTATATTTATTTCCCCCCATCTCAGTGGTTTATGTATTTTATTGTCCTTGCCTCAAACCCCAGGTCTATTTTATTTTAAGATTTTAAAACTGTACAATGAATATGGTATTTGCCTTGCAAACTGCTGACCCAGATTGGATCTCTAGCACCCTATATGGTCCCCTAAGTCAGCCAGAATTGATTCCAGAGTACAGAGCCAACAGAAAGTTCTGTGCACCATCTGATGTGTCCCCCAAACAAAACAAAACCTGCATTTATAAACTCTGACAAAATACCTATACTTGGAATCTCCCCTTTACTCAGCTACTCGGGAACACTCCTATCTGTACCTGTCTTGATACCTGTCTTGATTATCTCATGTGACTACCCTGGAGATCATTCAAATAGTGTCTACAGAAGCTTCTGGAGAACTATAGAACCAAACACAGGCAAGATCTAATCACAAAATGTTTCCCTTTTACAGACATAGACATGAGATATGTATGTCATCTTTTCTCATGTTATCTCGGTTTCTTTTGAAAATTATCAATGTTTTCCTTAAGAAGAAATATAATAGAAAGACTTGCAGAATTCATGAACATAAAATAATGTTCTAAAAGACAAAGCAAGTCAATAAAAAGATACTTTAAATAAAGAACATATAGCTATTTGATGTGAATCTGCATTTTTCAGTGATAGTATTAAGTACTGTAGACACTATGAAATGATGACAACTCAATGCAAATTCTGAGATAACTCATTTATTTCTAGTAGTATCTGTGATCAAATTTAGTTGAGTAGTAGGAGTCAGGACTATTAAGGAATATCAATTCAAGGCCTGGAAAATAAATGACAGAGAAGAGTTGGTATTTCAAGCAATATTTACACAGCAGAGTTTACACTTTAAGAAGCCTGAAAAATCAATGGACTTGGGCTACTAAATGTGCTTCTAAAGAAATTTAAATGGAGTTAATTTGAAGACATAAAAATAAATGGTACCTTGATATAAAGAATATTATGGTTTAGCCAAAATGCAAGATATATTTAAATGCAGCATTATTTGGGAGGAACAGAACTCAGCATTTATTTAGAATCAATGTCAAATTTAATTTTTCCTTTATATTTCTAGCACAATCAGATATGATACCCTTTTAATGTTGTCAAGATTCTTTCCTTAAGATAATATTTTATGCTTGTACTGAACATAGAATTAAAGGAAGATAACGAGATTTTGGTACTAATAGTATACTTATGGAATACTGATCAATCTCAGCCAGACAAAACAAGTTAAAATTGGGTAGATAAATGGTCAGTAAAGCCTGTTCTTGAAAAAGTAGAACTTTTATGTGAGAAAACAGGTTTTTAAAACAATGTCTTTTAAAATTGATGCTTGTATTTAAATAGACACAAATTAAAACTTAGTGGAGAAAAAAAATCTCTATATAGGCAATTTTACTAAAAATTTGAAGTCTCTGTTAAAAGGAAACACTATGATATTAAGTCAGAATTTTGGAGGGAATTATGATAATAATAAATTTGCTAAATATGAAATTATTTTAGTTGATTGATCCTGTTTATTATACAGATTTTTCAATATTAATTACTTAAATTTCCCTTAGGACTGGTATGTTGTCATTTTCATAAGCTTTAAAATGAAGACCATAGAGAATTATGATTTATTCAAAGAAACTGTGTGACTGACTAAATACCCTTTATAAGAGCAAAATACTCCTTATAGTTTTGGTAAAATGTTTTCTCATGACAGTTATTATTGGTGATATGTGGTATTAGAGGCTTCACCTGACCTCAGCAAATTTTACATTCTTTAATCACTAGTGATTTTTGCTCTAGAGTCAAGATTAGCAACAAAGATTAGCAACAAAGATTAAAACACAAAGAAGCAAAGTATAAAGGAATCATAAAAACAAAACAACAAACAAAAACTTGTTCTGAATTGGAGTCCATTGACTTGTGTGTTGCTTTCTTTGTTTTTCTTCTGTTTTGATTTTATTTTTGTTTCGGACCACATCCCATGGTGCACAGAGATAGCTTCTGCTTATGCATTAAAGAATCTCTCCTTGAGAAATTGGGGAACCATTTGGGATAGCAAGGCTGGAACCTGGGTTGTGATGCCCTGGCTTGAAAAACAAATTATTATATATAAGTCAACATTTATTGAATAATATCTCATTGAGGACCTGGTGATAATAACAGTAATTAAAATAGGGACTTTATGTATGCAAGGTGTATACTATACTGAACTTTTGTGTACTAGTCCCTGCACCACCTTTAAATTCAGTCTTCTATTGGGAGACTTGCAACATTACCTTATGTAATGTTACCTTATGTATTTTCACATTACCTTATGTATTTTTACTTTTAGTCATTATATTAAGATAAAGAAAGTCTATGTTTAGCTAAATGATCACTCATGTCAACCTTTCAAAATTTATAGAGATTTCAGTTGTATAAATTTATAACTAATCTATTTCCTTACAAACTAATATTTTTCAAAAACCAAGAACATAAATTTCAATTTATTCTGATATGAGAGGCAGCCAGAACTGATCTTCAATAACATTAGCAAATACAAAAAATATCTTAAAAAATGAAAGTATATTAATGCTTTTTTGTTACCAGACTTATTATTGATATGTCTGGACTTGTCTTGGAAAGATGTTCTAATATGATACTTTAGTATTTAAAAGTTTTAAATGAGGAGAATTTAAGTGTACATGAAAGAATAAATGAGCTAGTAATTTTAACTGTTTATTTATACATATATTTATTTTTTATTTTTGAGGGGTTGGGGCCACACCTGATAGTGCTTAAGAGATCATTTGAGGTGCAGGGGATCAATCCCAGGTTAGTTGGTTGCAAGGCAACTGTCCTATCAGCTGTATTATCTCTCTGCCCTGACATCAACACTTTTTTACAGAGCAGAAAAAAAAAAGTTCCAGAATCAGGAGTGATAGTACAGTGGGTAGTGCAGTTGTCTTGCCTGTTTCCCACCTGGTTGATTCTCTTGCATTCCATATGGTCTCTTGAGTTTCAACAGGAGCAATCCCAAACCAGAAAATAAATAAATAAATAAAAATGTAAAAAGAAAAGTAAAAGCTCTAAATATTAGATAAATTTAAGTTTAGAAGAAGTTGATGAATTTCTTAAGATCTTAAACATTTCCATATGGAGTTATATAAAATATTTTGTTAAAAAGCAAAAAGACTGAAATAAAAGCGGTGCACCTTATGAAGCTGTGTATTTTCCTGAACAAATGCTCCTCTATTCAGCCATATTGTGTGGCATTTGCTCATATTCTACAACTGTGGAAATTTGAAGCATGGTTTCTTCTCTTTATAAAAATAAAGTATTTACATACAAGTAAATAGACAATATTGTGTAAAATAATAATTTTAATATTTGACCTAGAAATGATAATAAGTTAATTTTCCATTAGAAAGAAAACATGTATAAATTCTTTAAAATTGTGTTAGTACTGAATTCTGGAATCTAGAAGTCAACAACTTACTAGGTGGTAAAATTTCACTCAGATGTTCATTTAAATTCAAGACATACACAAAAATTTTGAAGACAGCAATAGTACAGCAGGTAAAGTGTTTGTCTTGCATTGTCTAACTAGGATTTGATCCTTGACAATCCATATGGTTTCTGAGCATTGCCAGTAAAGATCTATGAATGTAGAGCCCTAGGAGTAAGCCCTGAAGACAACTGGTTGTAGTAACCCAGTATCCTCCTGTCTTTTGTAAAAAATAGAGAAAAAAAATAAAGAAGATATAACAAAATTTTAAAATTTTAGTTAAGAAATTTATCAGATAATTTTCATACAAATGTAGTATTATTATTCCCTAATAAAAGTAATATTGAATATATATATATCTTAGGTAGATAAAATAAAACATTTTAAATGTATTTTGCTAATTAACTATTTTCAGCTGTTTTCATTACACTATATAGGAAAATAAAAGTAATATGTGTCTAATTTTTGTATTCTCAATTATTTACAAGCAACATGTGACCAAAATGATGGCTTATTGTTTACTAAATATTAATCATGTTTTCATAGAAACTAGAGTAATAAAACACACCTAAATCCAGTACATATTCATTTTAAATAAAACCACTGTCTTTCCATATTTCATCAATCAGGTTTTGCCATGTAGATTAGCATACTGGCCCAGCCATAGCATGAAGTGGGTCTAATTGTATTGCCACATAACATATTAGCACCAAAGAAATTGCAGTAAGGGGCAAATGGTTTATATAGAAAAGGTGTTTTATCAAGTAACTATTCAATCAAAGTTTCTGAAAAGTAGAGGGCCTTCTGTGTACTCTCACTTCCAACCTTTAATATTTTAGAAAAGCTCCCCCAAATAGGGGCAATCAGTCCCTTCCTAAATGAGTCCCATTTCAATAAATAAACAAATCATATAGAATATTATCACAATGCATTGCAGGATCCACAAAGATAGTAAAGAGGGTAGAGCACTTGCCTTGCACATGGCCCACTGGGGTTTGATCCCCAGCACCATATATGGTCCCTGAGCTCCACTTGGAGTGATCCCTGAGCACTGCCAAAATTAATGTGTTGCAACAGAAAAGCAACATTCATTAGTAAATAAACTATAACTAAAAACCACCATTTAAGGTACATTTATTTTCAGCATTGTAAAGTATGACTGGTTTTGCTCACTATGAAGAAATATTGTGTGTGTGTGTGTGTGTGTGTGTTTCTGCAACACACCTGGCAATGCTCATGGGTTACTCTGACCTCTGCACTCAAGACTTGCTCCTGGAGGTGCTTGAGGGACCAATGGGATGTCAGTGATTGTACCCAGATAGGTTGCATGCAAGGCTAATGCTCTACCTACTGTACTATCACTCTGGCTACTATGTAGAAATTTGAATAAGGCTCTTGCTAACACAGAGAAATAGAACCAAGAGTGACACCTGACTGCTTGGAAGGCTCAAATGGTGACATTTACTTTTGTGCATTCTCTGGAGCCCAGAGTCTGGTTTTCAGCTTTGTAGACTTCGAAACTTGATCTCACAAGTGTTTCAGGGTGGATTAGATGTTAGTGGAGGATTCAAATTAACGAAACTCAGATGAGCTAATAGAAAAGAGCAAAATGCCAAATTTCACTTTAAAATAAGAACTTAATTGTGAATAAGACCAGATATTTTTTTTCTTTGTATTTAGTCTGATCTGGGTTTGAATCTTCGAAAGTTTTGGCATGAACATGATCAATAGTTGATTCCCAGATTCACATTTTTATTACTATCTAAAAGCCCATTAACTTTCTTTCTTTCAATATACTTCAGTTCAAAGGCCAGCAAAACTTTTATAAATGTTCTTATTTTTTATTATTTATTTACTAATATTATGTCCTAATTTTACAGTTCAACTTTTAAATTATGTCTTATTTTACATTTCTTCCATATATTTCTAACCCGTATATTTTTCCCTACCATACCCCACCTTGAATTCTCAGCCAGACATTATTAAATATTTTTCTATATTTTCTAACCTGTAGATTTTTTTCCCTACCATACCCCCACCTTGAATTCTCAGCCCAGACATTATTAAATATTTTTCTATATTTTTTCTGATAGATTTTTATCTCACAAATTCTATGCCACAGTATTACTCCTCATCTTAATTTTACTTTTGTAGTTTTATTTTACTGTACTGTAGTCTCAGAACAGTAATTCTAAATTAATCTGTTGGAACTTGAAAATAAATTCAGGTAAGTACAGTATATTTTGAGAATATACATCTATTACTTAATGTAATACTATTACATCAGAATACATCCTCTTCCTGGGATTGCTCTACTTCACAGAGTTTCAACTAAAAAATCAACTGGGATATCCATCTCATTTAGGATGAACAAATGAAAAGATGAATTTATATTCACAGGTCTATTTAAAATGATTTCCTCTGTGAGTGGTGTTCTGATGCCTGCATTGATCTACTAGCTGGCTCTGCTTGATCACCTGACTCTTTCCTGGGACAGGAAAGCCTTACTATTCTGTTCTGTGCCTTGATTTGGTAAATGTATGAGTGAACAGTCATGTCATTTATATTTATAAATCATGATCAGTATAAATCTCTAATCATGTAACATATATTTCTATTAACTTACATGTGACTGTGAAAATTTGGTATCTTTGGGGTGGGGGCAGAAGAGCTCGGGTAACTGATGGAAGGATGCTGACATTGGTAGTGGGATATGGAGATCAAACATCGCATGCTTAAAAATCTTATTCAAAGTATTAGAAGTCACAGTGTCTAATAATTGGAAAAAAACTGTCTGGTATCTTTCAGCTTGTTTCTTTTAATGCTCAAAAACATATATTAATTTGCACACATAGAAATGAGGTTTCATCAGTGAATTTAACTAGGTTTTCAGAGGCAGAGACATTTAAGTTTAGTTTCAAATAATATTTGCTTTTGAAATATTTGCTTTTAAAAATGTTTGTAAAAAAACAGAGAGAACTTTAAGATTTATTATATTTAATAGTTTCTATTTTTAGGGCAGTCACATTTATTTTATGTAATGCCAAGTAATGATTATTAATGCCGAGACCTTTTAATAGTGTTTCTTTAATTGCTGTTCTTTTTAAAGGACAACTTTGTATCTATATTTAGATAATAATTTTATGTTTATATGTAAATATTAATATATTGTATTTTTTCACATAATTTCAATAATCCTAGTGAAATTCAGGAAAATATAACAGTCTTTGAAAGAAGATGACTTATTGAAAATTTTATGAAAATTAAAAATGTAAAATTTACTTAGTGCAAAATTTACAGGAAAAAGCTTTATTAAGACAAAATTTATGCAAAATAATTCTTTTATTTACTTATTTTATTTTTATTTTGAAAAATAATTATTCATGTCTTTTTAATATATTATATGTTCCATGGTGCCAAGACATCAGGATCACATGACAGTAAAGTATAAAGTAGCTGAGTGACAAAAAAGTCATAATTTGTACAATGTGATTTTGCCATATTTGATAATATCTGTGATTCCTCTGAATTAGGGAAATATAATTTATGACCACATGATATAATAACTGACTACACACAGAATGACATCAATAGTTTTACTTCTTGGTAATTTTCAGAGTCTCAGAGTCAGCATACTCAATTAGGAAAGAAATGACTTTGCAGAAATAAGTGTGTTTTATTGAAAGCAAATCATTTTTACTATTTTATGAGTATTCTTTTGTACAATTTTTGGCTTCATATTTTGACTAAAGATAAAGATGATAGGATAACCTAGCTCATTATATGCTATTTTCACTTTAAAATAGAAATTAATAATAATTATAATAATCATTTCAAAGTTATATTCTATTTTTTATGTTTACAAAGTTACTTCTAACCAAGGAAAAATATTTTATTAAGGAAAAATACTACATCTTGTCAACATTACTTTTAGATAGTTTAAGTATTTGCTATCAAAAATATTAAATAGTGTAGGTAAATACCATTGTTAGTTTTTAAGTTAAGTATTAATCAATTTATGCTAATGCTAGAGACAGAATTGAAATGTTGATGATTACATAGATTGGTAAATCTGAATGGAACAAACAGAAATTCTAAGTTGTTTGCAATGCATAATAAATTTATGACATTGTGATCACAATATTTTCTTTCAGAAGGATCCAGCTCCCTAATACCATTAGTTAACTACATGGTTATTATATTTAGCTTGATTCACTAAAATGCCGTTATAACACCTGTGGTTTCCCTCATTAAGAATAGAATGGAAGAGGTCAGGGGTTGAAAGGGCAGCATATGTGCTACGAAAGAACTAGTTAACATAGCCTATTATATTGGTGCACTGGTAAATCTCATTTCTATTCATCAGATGATTAGTTCAATCAATATTTATTCCTCTATGCTCCCTTTGTCTTGTGCTACAAAGGAAACATCCTTCAAATTCAAGGCATAAGCCTTGTTATCTATGAATTTGTTGCTTAATTTGAGAGGAATATTTTATTTATTTGGCAGTTCTGAGTTCTCTGATTCTTTTCCCTCTAATTATCATCAGACAGAATAATGGTGTTTTGTGTAGATTATTTATAAATAGATGCTCTTAGCAGCTTATTTTTTATAAGATTTACGTATCGCTAGTATTCATATTTTTGGTAATAATCTAGAAAGTTGCTTCTTTTTCTTTAAAAATGTTTGAATTTGGAAGTCTGGATTGTGAAAGCAAAGATAAGAATGATTTTCTCTCTCAAATATTCATTCTTCTCCTCTGAGTGGGTGGTTATAGGCACATACATATACATATCAGTGTGTATCAACAGACGCCTCCAAAGACTGCTATTATCTGCTAAGGATTCTGTTAGTCAGAGACTCTATTCAAAGTAAGATAAATATTTGCGAGAAGCTGTAATTGGAGGATGATTACCAATTTGCAGGAAAAAAAATACTTTATGTGTAGAGTGCTCCTTTTATCAAAGGTCATCATTCAAGATATTAGACTTGATTCATTCATTTATTTAATTTTTATACTTTATAAATAATAGAATGGTGAGCCTACATCCAAGTCTTAAAAAGGTCTACTAGTTAGTAGCATATCTATTTAGTGTCTGTATTTACTTTTTATATATCTTATACTACAATTATTATTCATGTCTAATTAAATGAATGACAATATAATTTTATCTTTAAATTTTGTGGCATAAATAAAATTAGTTCAGTATTCAGTAATTTTCTTTTTATTCCTCAAGTAACAAAATATGTAGTATAGTTATCTCAACCATAAAAATACTTACACTATTATACATGATCTCTAATCTTTGATTTCTAGCAATTTGATCAAAATTGACTATTTTAACTTTGGAATTAATTGTTTTACATACTTATCTGTGAAGGCTATATTTCATCAATTTACAATGACACTCCCTAGTGGTGTATTTACAACTTGAAATTTCTTTTCATTTCAAATATGCAAACCACTCTCACTATAGAGAAAATGTTATCTTAATATTTTTTAGAATAATTTTAACCTTTAATAGGATGCTATATTTATTTTAAATTAGAGGCATTCATTGTAGTGAAATAGACTACTAGAAGTATTATGATTAACTTTGCTATTTTGTAGGCTATTTTAGCAAAAAAGTACGCAGAGCATATTACATTCCCAGAAGACATACAAACATATAAAATAGGAAACAATAGATGAAGAAGCATTTTGAGTGTCTTTCTAGAAAAAATTTCTATATTAAATCATTTAATATTAGTAATGGTTCTGTACATATTTTCAGAATAAAATGTATTATTACAGTTTAGATGAAAGATTTCCACTTCTATGAAATTCAGCTCTGAAATATATGTGTTGTCTTGAAAAACCTTAGTTGCTATAAAATTAGGTTTTGTGACTTTCAAGTTTTCAAATTTAAAATATAAGAATATATAAACCTGAATAATTGTTTTGAAGGCTGTCAATATTTTAGTATTTAACATGCAGTTACCAAAGTAAGCACATGCAGCATGCATGTTTAATTCAGAGTATAAAACATGTATACAATGTATACACACACATACACACAATCAATTTATTCACATAACCCAATAAAAATAATAAAGATTACTCTTTTGTGTTATAAAGAGTAAAATATATGCCATTTTCTTGGTTTGTTTTTGGGTTTGAGACCACACCTGGCAATGTTTAGGGGTTATCTCTAGTTCTGCAATAAGTTCTGCGTTACCATATGGTATGCTGGGGATTGAACCCATTTGAGGCATGCAAGGCAAGCACTGACTCTGCTGTACTACAGCTCTGGCCCCAAATCTATGCTGTCTGCGGATTATTCAGTACTTTTAAGTTTTAAGTGTTTACCAGTAAAAGAGTCTCAATCCACATTTATGAAGACTATAGTTTATTTTTCCTTAGATTTCCATCTCATTATCTTTATATATCTCTATATTTGTATATCAGAAGTCCAGAATGCCACTTATTGTAATACTTTTGTCACAATACTTATTAAAAATTCAAATAATATTTGGGGGGAATATGAATGAAAATGCCTCCAACATACTACCACCTAATGAAATATTTTAATGATTATATTATTTCAGATTTTGGATACTTACTTTTCTTAAAATCGATTACTCATTATTATTTACAAATACATATTAATACACCACTGACATAAATGGCTTTCCAGAATTTTTTTTAACTTATGGAAGATAGAATATTGGTTGGGATATTTGGAATTTGTGCAGAAAATTTTATCAAGAAACTGTTTAGGATATATGAAGCTTAAGATACTTAAAACTCTAGACTTCTGAAAGAAAGTTGTCTTTACCACCCCTAAATTTAGAAGATAATAAAAAAATAACTACCTGAAAATAATACATGAAAACCAGGATTTAAAGAGCCAAGCCTCATCCTTGTTTACAGCAAGCATAAACCAGATTTCTAATCCGCCTGAGCCACAATCACCTATTGATTGCCGTGACATCTGTGCCCCTGTTTTTGGGTTTTCTGAAGAGGCTAAAAAAGCAGACTATTTCATTGCTCCTATGTAATAAACTGAAAAGAGTCCTCTGAGAAAGAAGTCTAGAAACCAACACCTCAGCTCACTCATTTCTCTCTTCTGTCTCTCTTTCAATGTCAGAGTTAAACCTTTCAATAGGGCAATCTATGAATTTTAGAGAATTCATAGAATGCTTTATAGAATTCATGTGACATCCCATTGGAGACAAAGGGTAACATGCTTTGTGTAATACCAAATACAAGTTTTTCTGCCCCAGATCAGTCCCAAAGTAAGCTACGGTTTAACTCTGAGAAAGGATGATCCCAAAGATCAGACTGTGCATCCCAACCACTTTCTCACCCCAGAACTTCCAAAGGAATAACTTCTCTTAAATACCCTAGACCAGGTGAATAAAGGGTCCAAGTAGATTAGTATTTGCTTGGCTATTCCAGATTTAGACCAAGTTTGTGCTGTTCCAAGTGCCTTGATGCAGAATGCTTGCCAACTAAAAAGCAGAGTTCAAGAACTATTTGGAATAACTAAGGCTTTGGGAGGACTTATTGAGGGCTATAGGGGGACTCAGTGTATGTGTGTAGCACACTGTAAGGTTTAGTTCAAAGAATGACCCTCCTCTCAATTTACTCTGTAGAGTCACTTAGGTGCAAGAAAGAAGTGCATTTGTTTCAACTTTTATTTCTCAAGTTCAAGTTCAACGCCTAACTTGCCCATAGGACATCAATGTAGTTTGATCATTTCTTTTTCTACCTTTAAAAGACGGGCCCTATGGTTGTGGGGTGAGGATCTGGGGCATATTTAGAAGGAAATAAATGGAATCAAAGGAGATAAAGTAAAACATCAAGAAAGAGAGCAAAGTACTTAAAAAAGACCCCTCTCTTTCCCTCATCCCCTCCTGTTCCTACTGAGTTTGCTTTTCTCTAGCATGTCCCCATCTGGCAACCTGAAGGTTGACTGCTGAAATGAGAATTTGTGAGCTCTCCCAGGCAATCTGGCAAAGGTGGTGTCCTCTGACAGTGGTGGTGAAGTTTGACTGTATTTTAAAGTGAGAGTGATGCAAGACTCTTTTCAGTTCTGCAAGTTGCTGGTTCATCAAAACAATAAAGATGGTAATCTCCTTAAGAAATGGCTCCATCAGGAGTAGGTGGATCAAGCTACAATCCACTTTTGCCCTGTTTTATGCGACATATAGATCTAGTGAGAGGATGTTTTCCCCTAGACTGCAAGCTATTTAGGAGTTCAAGTCGCATGACAGTATGCACACCTTCAGAACAGAAGAACCATGACCAGAAGAGAAATATTGGAAGGGGAGGAGTAACAGGATAGAGAAGTGGTAGTTTCAGAGTAGATCACAAGAAGTAGTGATGGTAAAAATGGTAGATTGACATAGAAACAAAGACTAGAGTCTGTCATTTAAAGGCTCTAAAATGCCAATTGCCAAAATATAGTTTCCTTAAAGAATTTGGGCAGTGACACTTGTAACCAATGTCCCCTAAAGAGGAAAACATAGCTGTCTATCAGTTCAAAAGACAACTATTCTACCCCATTTAAAAAGTGCATTTTAAAAGCCCAGGGCCAAACAAACCACCTGGATGCCGCTTTATCTTACTTCAATGACTTCCCTTCCACCCATCTCTCTGGAAAACCTCTCTCAGCTCCTCCATCTCTCCGTCCCACTCTGTCTCTGTCTCTGTCTCTCGAAACCTCCAGGAGCCTGGCTCCTTTGTAGTGTTTGGGGTCCAGGGATCATGAAGCAGAAGAGAATGCCCACTGCCTTCTCCAGGAGATCCTAGAAATGCATTGAGGGCTCTTCTGGCAGGAGAAGGCGCGCCATTAACCTCTGCTTCCCGACTTCTCCTAACTTCTTTCTACCTAGTCTACCTTCTTTCTACCTAGTTGGGTCCAGAATCGACCATTTTAAACTTTCTGTTGCCAGCACCTCGGAAAGACCCTGGAATGGTACAGGAGAGTGTCCTCTCCTAATCCCTGAAAACCAGGAGCTAGAAAGAAATATAAAACACCACCACCCAAACCTGGGAAGTGGTGTCGGAGGTTTAGTATTTGTATGTATCCTCATGCTGCTGGGCACCCATGCATCTTTTCCAAATAGTGAAATTGGACCAAGAAAAAAAGTAAGAAGGGGTTGCTGAGCTCAGGAACCCCGAAGATCCTGGCACTTAAAGGAGGGGGCAATGCACTAAAGCCAGCCTAATCAACCTTTCTGGGACCCTACAGCCAAGCAGCTGAAACAAGTGTCTTTATCCTAGATGGCTGCCTAGAGCCGCTAATCCGCCCTGGGGGCGCTGCCTGCGCAGTGGCGGCCGGCAGTTGTCCCGCTTTGACTCTTCACTGTGCTCCCCCTCTTTCAGAAACCCTTTAGATGCAAAGCGGGGAGCAGCACTCTTCTCTCCGAAACTTTCTCTTTCAAACTTTTCCAAGGAAGCGCTAGTTTCTGGCCAGGACAACTGCGCCCAGGAGATGCGCGCTGGGCATCTGCTTGCCTGGGAACCCAAAGGGTCGCGCTTTCAAGTTGAGCTGGAAAAAAATAAATAAATAAAAGATCCGTTCTGCTTTGACTCTTGTGGGATTCTGGGGGGGTGGAACCTGAAGGTGCGTCCACACTGTGTGTCTGGTCCCGCGACATCTCTCCCCCAACTACCACTTCTAAGAAGAAAAGCGCTTCTGCTGACCGCCTGTCAACGGATCCAGGAGCCTGGAGTAGAGTATGAGTGCGCCTGCCCTGCCCGGAGCGCCCCGACTGTCTGCCCACTTTTGCAGACAGGCTTCTGGATCCGGCTTCCCTTCCTCTACCATTTGCTCCCGCACCCCAAAGTTACCATTTTTATTAAAAAAAAAAAAAAGCTTCTGAGCAACTAACTCCACAACTGGAGCATCCAACTAGCGTCGCGCCCCTCTGCCAAATGCGCCCTCCCGCGTCGCTCCAGAACTCCAAAGAGGCATCCACACCCACAGCACAACTTTCTCCGAACGCCAAGGACCTGCGCAGCCCAGCCTCGGCCGCTGGACTCCGGAGCTGCGACCGGCAGACCTTCATCCCGGAGGGCTAGGGGTGTGCCCCCCGCTCCCCATCCCCCAGCACCCCCCTGTGCCCCTCTCTGCCCCGCGGGCAGCACTTACCTCGCATGGTGTGGCCGCTCTCGGGCTCCGCGAAGTCATGAAGCTGCTCCCTGCCCGAACCCCGGAAAGCCCCCCCAATTCCGCTCAGCACCAATGAAGAAGGTGGTGGTGGTCTGCGAACTGCTGCTGCTCCGCGGAGGAAACCATCCCTTTAGGCGGACGCCGTGGCCTGGCAGGAGGGTGGGTGACGTTGGCCGCCGCCGCCGCTGGCTAGGTGAACAGTTTGGATGGTTTGGTGGTGGCGACTGTTTTAATGTTTGTTTGTTTGTTTGTTTTCACCAAGGGTGGGTGGAAAATGTGCTGATTGGTTGGTGCCCCGGTTTTGTTGTTTTGCTTTTGTTTTTCTTTGCCTTTCTCTCCAATGTGCTTGCTTTAAAAAAAAAAAAAAGATTAAAAAAGAAAAAAAGAAATGCTACCGCCTCCGGCTTTGAAGATTTCTTTTGTGATCACTTGGACTGAGGAGGATGAGGAGGAGGAAAGGCAGCAGCAGAAGGAGGGGTTGTTGATGGTTTTGTTAGTTACAAAGAAGAGGGAGAAGGAGAGGGGGTAAAAAAAAAAGGAAACGGGAAGAAAAGGAAGAAAAGCGGCGTGGAAGGCAGAGCATGTGCGTTTTCACATGACGTCTGTCTGTGCCTGTGAGCGGATCCACCATGTGAATGTTCACTGTTCAGTTCCAGGGAGAAAGGGAGCTGGAGAGAAAGAGAGGGAGAGAGATGGAGAGAGCCAGAGCCCAGAAGGGGGTTTATACGCCAGGGAGGGTTTGGCCCGGACTGCCAGGCCCCGCCCGCTGTCAGAGCCGCCGCCAATCAGCGCCGAGCAGCTCGCGGAGCCCCGGGGGCGGGGACGGGATGGGAGCCAAGGGGCGGGGGAGAGGGACGCTGGTGTCAGCGCTGCTGGGACCGACCAGTAACTGGGCCTTGGAGCCTAGCCTGTCCGCGATGGGCCAGAGTGGAGAGAGCCAGGCAGGACTGCAGGTGACATTCACGTGTACTCTGATAGGAGGGAAGGGATGCTGACCCTTTGGGGGAGAGACGCGGGACTGACTCCCAGCGCCCCGTATTTCAGGCACATCACGCAAAACCCATCTGCGAACCCCAGAGGTAGCTTTGGTTGAATGGAAGCAGCGCTCGAGCTAGGGAGATCTTTTGACTTAAACTCAAATGGGAGTTTTGAGAGGAGGACAGCTTAGTTTTAGAGGGAAAATGCAAGCCAACTTTCATCACTTTAAGCACTCTCAGAAATAGAGACCCCAAGTAGCATTAACTTTCACTCTTTTATTTTCTACTCCCCCTTCTTTTTTTGGCTATGCACCTTGATTTACAATAATGTCAATAGTAAGTAGTATTTCCGGCATACAATAGTCCTACACCACAGCCAACTCTAAGGTGTTTTTACCAATACCACTAGGTCACAGTCTCTACCTATGCCTCTAGGTTATCTCCTTTTTAAAAATAACATCTTCTTCAAAGGCCCCTGATTCTCAAAGTAACAACATCACTGGAATTTAATTTCATTTATTTTGGGGGAGAGCCAGAGTTTTGGGGACCACTTTCAGTGGTGCTCAGGAATTGTTTTTGCTTACTCTTAGTTCTGTGCTTATTTATTAATTACTGAGTGCTGAGGGAGAGGCACCATTTGTGGTGTCAGGATGGAACCTGACAAGAACAAGGAAAGCAGGCCCCCACCTCTAATATTTAATAACAATATTAATTTTAATATCATAATGATAACAATTCTTTTTTTTTTGGTTTTTGGGCCACACCCATTTGATGCTCAGGGGTTACTCCTGGCTATGTGCTCAGAAATCGCCCCTGGGACGCCGGGGGATCGAACCGAGGTCCGTTCCTTGGCTAGAGCTTGCAAGGCAGACACCTTACCTCCTGCGCCACCTACCCGGCCCCTGATAACAATTCTTAATGCATTGTTTTGTCCCTTAAATCAATTTTTATTTACACTTATTCTTGGAGTTGGGCTTCTGGATTCAAGTCTACATAGCCTCAGCTGGCATTGTGGCTACTACAGAAAATTAGACAAAAGTCATCGTATCTAGCTCCAGAAGGATCCCCAGTGCAAGAACTCTACCAGAGTCCCTTCTGTTGCAAATCATTTCTAAATCTCAACAAGACCAGGGGATGTGATGGAAATGTGTCCTAGATACCA
This sequence comes from Suncus etruscus, assembly GCF_024139225.1. Classification (NCBI taxonomy): domain Eukaryota; kingdom Metazoa; phylum Chordata; class Mammalia; order Eulipotyphla; family Soricidae; genus Suncus; species Suncus etruscus. The sequence goes on from NC_064850.1 coordinate 80,068,148, forward strand.
CCCCCCACAAGAATATCACAAAAGACAATGGGGAAGCCTATATTTCCTTTACAGCTTCAAGAACTATATAATACTACATCTTAACCTGTTTATCCCCAAATATAAGGTAGTCTCCTACATCACTTTGTTCCCTTAATATTTTTAAACTTATTTTTATTTATTTTTTCTTTATATATATGTATATATTTGTATATATACATATATATATATATATGGTCTTGTTTCTGTTTTTTTTTTCTTCCTTAACTCCACCTGTTTTGGTTCTGATTGATACAAAAATCTACAACAAAAAGTCTTGCCTGGTATAATCGCTCAGGTCAAAACGAGGGCACAGAGATGATGAACCTGACACTCTCACACACCCCCAAATGCACCAGTAATATAATATAGCACCATTTCTTCTTGCAAAGGCATACTAAAAAGGGGGAAATTTTACATATAGAAACAAGCTCTTATGTACTAGGGATAAGAACTCACACACTTTACAATACAGGGGCACCTCCCACCTTGAACATATGTCATGTGGACCCAATATAGATTCTAGGTGATTAGACAATGCCTGTACAACCCCAAATCCTAGATCCCAGACATAGAACCGACACAGTTCTCTGCAGCAGCTCCAGGAACCAATTTCCCTCTGGGACATTCTTAATACTACTCTGACACCAACATGCCCTGGTTTTGATATGCTATCCTGACAATGAGGAAATGGCAACAACTTGGTCTAAGAGCAGGTTGTCTTATCTCACCTCCTAACTATAAAATGAAATCAGAAGACAGGTCATCCTTTGTTTTGTACAAAAGCCAAGTTCACTATCTACAGAAGACTGACTGTGAAACCATGACTGGGCAAAAGTTATCCCAGGACCAATAAAAAAGACCCTAATCTAGGCCTTGGCCTTTGATCTGTACAACAACCAAGAGCTCTAATTTTAGAGGTCTGACTGAGACAATTGCAACTGAGCAGATCTTCTGGAAACATAATGAAAGACTCTATCCTAGGCTTCATCTAGGAGCAGGGCAAAAACCATGACCACCAACTACATAAGACTGATTAAAACAACAGTGATGAAACACAACTCCTAGAACCATAAAGAAAGACTCCATCCTAGGTTCCATCCTTTGACCTGTGAAAATACCAAGATCTCTAGCTACAGAGGCCGGATTTTATCATACACGATGGAGCGGAAAGATTTCAGACACCACAAAAGGACTTAGGGGAGAGTAAAAGAACATGTGTGGAGCCTGTAGTTATTCCCATAATAGTATACTTCAAAGGCAGAGAAACCCTGTATCTCATAGGATAAGGGAATTTCCTTTCTAATCTCCCCAATATTTACTGTGCCTATGGGGAAAAAGAGAGAGAGAGAGAGAGAGAGAGAGAGAGAGAGAGAGAGAGAGAGAGAGAGAGAGAGAGAGAGAGAGAGAAGTACAACTTAATTATTTTTTAGTTTTGTTATTGTTGTTGCTTTTTTCTTCTTTTTTGTGCTTTGTTTTGTTTTTATTTCGGGACCGTGGTTATTGTGTGGTTGTTGTCTTTATTGCTGTCGTGCTTTTCGAGGTTTTTTTTTTTTTTTTTTTTTTAATATTGTTGTTATGTTTTTCCTCCTTTTCCTCTTTCTTCTCTTAAAGTGATATAGCCTCTAGAAGGACCCTCCCATTTTTTGCTTGTTTGATCTTTGCCCTATTTTATTTTATTATTATCTTTTTCTTTCCTTCAAACAGAACCACATAACTTGAACCATCTTGTTTCACTTCATAAATGGAGGGGGAAATAATGGAGGGTACCAAGATCAAACAGTTTTATGAACAGTAAGTAAAAATTAAAAAATGATCAGATTAAACACCAAATTCAAAGCCAATGAGAACAGAATCGATACCCAATCTACAACATGCTAGACACAGAGGGGACCATTTATATTAACAGCCCGGGGGGTAAAAGAGAGGGATATGGATGCATGCTGGAAACAGGGGTGAAGGGAGGGCAACGTTGGTGGTGGGAGTGCCCCTGATTCAATGTTGCTATGTACCTAAAATATTACTGTGAGAGATTTGTAATACGCTTTGGTCAAAATAATTTTAAAAAATGTTATTGTATCTTTGAGTGTGGCATGTGGTTATCTGATAAAGGTACAAAAATTTAGCTGGAAAATAGCAGAGGAACTAGTATTAATTCTAGTTGCTAGGAAAAGACATGTGCCTATTAAGAGGAGCATAACAAGTTATTTTTATTTTTTTAGCTGAAAATGGTCTATGACTACTGTATTTTGGTTAAAATTTGACACAGATTTCAAAAAATGTTCTTTGAACTTATCATTGGATGAAATAAACCTGAGTATTCTAGATGATTTTATCTACTTTCTTCTCTATAGTAAGGTACTTCTGGCTGTCTGGCAAATTGGTGACCTTCATGTTTTGTCCCCCTCCCTTTTATTTTTAACACACATCCTGTGGTGCTCAGACCTGAGTAGGCTCTGAGCTCACGGATTTCTCCTGAAGGGGATCAAGGCATCATAAAGGATGCTGAGGATCCAAGCCAGGGCAGCCTCATCCAAGGCAAACACCTTATTTATTGTTTTATTGGTCAGGCTCTAGTCACCTTGAAAGACAGGTACAACTGAGTCATCTATTCAGTCTTAAGGTATGAGACTTCTACTCATTAGTTTACCTATTGGCAGGTAAAGGCTCCATCTTTGAAGTGTCCAAATAATTTGACTTTTACTGAAATTTATTCATATTATGTTGTGTAATACAAAGAAATGTAAAACTGGCAATTATAGATCAATATATAGTGCCAGTAGTTCTCCTCCCCTCTGATTAGATTTTAAATTAAATTAGTTGTTGAATCTTCACTAGTGTTAAAGTAACTTCCCAGGCTGTATGTTCTTCCATTTGCAAGCCAATCTGTAATTTAGAAAAATTTAGTAATAAAAGAGTTGACTGAGTCTTTAATTAAATAAACAAAAGGAAGTTGCTGTTAAGAAGTTATTCCCTGATAAATACCTTTTCTCTCATTTTTCAATCTACATAGTAGTTAATCTTTTAAGATAATATTTAAGGCTCTGCAGTTTCAATCATGTAAAATATATTCATCAGCACCAAATTAAAGTTCCACTAAGTTATGCCTAATTTAGTTGCTTCATTAAAAATTACTGAATTTTTAAAATAGTCAAGAAACAAATTGTGACTACACCATTTTCATTTTATGTGCTCCAAGCAGAGGCATGGGGAATTTGAAAAAGCCTTGTAAATACATAATTATTATTGTCATTATTTTATATTTCTATTTAATAAAAGATCTTCAAAATATAATTATTTCATTTAGTCTTTAAAGTTCTAAATATCAGTTGAATTCTGAAAACTTTTTACTGCCACATTACCTATAATATCAATTTTTTCAATATGTATATTGAAAATATGTATGTATATATATGTAAATATATATATATATATTAGCTCATATACATATGAGCTATACTTTTTCCTTTTACCTATTTTCATGTCTTACACATTATAGTTTCAATATTGCATAATTTTTCTTAGGATTATATTTCCTTTCCCTTAATCTTTTCTGAACATTTTTGAGAAATATGTTAATTTTAAATAGATGTATTGTTTTAAAAAATGTTGTTTGTTTATAGGCCAAAGGTGCTCAGGGATTACTCCTGGCTCTGCACTCAGAAATGAATCCTGGCAGGTTCTGGGGATCATATGGGATGGTGGGGATCAATTTGGGTTGACAGCATGCAAGGCAAAACGCCCTACCCATTGTGCTCTTGATTCAGCTCATGATTTTGAAAGCTATATATATAATACATACAATGCAAAGTTATTTATTTTACTTTTTAGACTAGAATAATTACTGATTTGGGCTGTAATATTTGGGATATTTTACAATTTTCCTAATAATTTAAAATCTCAGTTCTTGAACATTTTTTAAAGCATCTTAAAATGTTCTTGGACATTTCTAGAAACTATGGAAAATACATTTTAAGACATTTATAAAATACTAATGTATAATCCAATATTTTATGATATGTTAGTAAGTATTCACATTGATTGTAATAGTAAAAATTAATGTATTAAGCCTTTAATCACTTAAAGAACAATGTCAATAATTTTATTCGATTGATCATGACATTGTTTGGTCTTTAAACTTGATAGTCTGTATTTGTCCTTGGGGTATTCTAAGTTAATACTTGAATATGACAAATAAAATGAAAGTTACTGTCATGTAACAGTACTTAACTACAGAAACTTACATAATTTCACTTAGGCTTGTCTGATTATCTGTTTTCCACACATTTCACCAACCACATCACCCTTCAGGTTAAGTTGTAAGGTCAATGAATAATGACAAGAAATCTTGAGAAGAGCAAAGTTTAGTATGAACACAATGGTTACAGTGACCATGACATTTAAGATTATTTCAGTACTAAAATGCAAGAACAAAATGGGAAGCAGTGGTTCTTTATATTCTGAGGTTACAGTTCTATATATGGAGCCCATTTTTAGTAGTTATGACTCAGAGAGACTTAAAAATATTGATAACATGTTATGTTAAAATGATTATAAAGAGCATAAGGGTGCTGAAGAGAGATAGTATGGCAGGTAAGGCTCTTGCTTTACATGTAGTCAATTCAAGTTTAATACCAGTATCCCAAGTGCTGTCCAGATTAATTCCTGAGTGCAGAGACAGAGGAGTATTCCATGATGTTTGACCCACAAAACCAAACAAAAACAAAATATTTAGTACAGTTAGAGAAGTGTATGACTATGTAAATTGAAAGAGATAAAAAAAAGTATGCCCCAAGCATTATGAAAGTCATAAAAATGTAATTGTTAATGATTGGACTGATAAACAACTGTGAAAGTGAAGTACTGAGCATCCAAGAAACTATCAAATGAAAACAAATAAAAATGTTCTAAAATAAAGATTTAACTACTAATACTGGAAGTTGTATAGATTATCTCTGATTTTCTTTGTGACTCTAAGTATATTCACATAAAGACAGTTATTTTCTACTGTAAAAAGCTGAAGCTAGGATATCTCTAGTATTTGAAAGAACCCCTGGTACTTCTTAAGCACCTAATAATTAGTAATTTAATAAATGCATTCTACTTGAATGTCCACTGATGTGAACCAAAATATAGTAAATATCTGAAAAAGACCTGAATAAAATTGCTTCTTCATTTCTAATGAACACGAGAGATGTTCCTTTGTCCAGTGTGTGTATGCGTGTGAGAGAGAGAGGAGAGAGAGAGAGAGAGAGAGAGAGAGAGAGAGAGAGAGAGAGAGAGAGAGAGAGAGAGAGAGAGAGAGAGAGAGAGAGAGAGATATTTAAAAAATTGAATGATCTTTCTTTTTGGTTTTGAATCACACCCGGTAGTGCTCATGGGTCACCTGGCTCCACGCTCAGAAATCACTCCTGACAGGCTCGGGGGACCATATGGGATGCCGGGATTCAAACCACCGTCCTTCTGCATGAAAGGCAAATGCCTTACCTCCATGCTATCACTCTCTGGCCCCGGTCTTTTTTGTTTGTTTTTTTGTTTGTTTGTTTGTTTTGAATATAATCACATGAAGAGATTTTGGGGGGGAGGTACACCTGGCAGCGCTCAGGGGTTACTCCTGGCTATCTGCTCAGAAATAGCTCCTGGCAGGCACAGGGGACCATATGGGATGCTGGTATTCGAACCAATCACCTTAGGTCTTGGTCGGCAAACACCACTGTGCTATCTCTCCAGCCCCGAATAATCTTTGATTTTTTTATGTGATCACAAAAGAAAGCAAATTCTAGTTAATTTCTACCTATTACTCTTACAGTGTTGTCCCCACACATGTCTTTTAGTTCCTTAAGTTCTGCTTAATTTTTAAGACTGGATGCAAATTCAACAAATTTCCAAAATGTAAAATAGAAAATAAGATAAAAATTGATCATTTGTACAGTACTTAATAAATTGGAAAGAATGCTAAATGTGTTGGAAGTGAACCGGCGTTAGAGGAATGCCAATGTATAAGAGTTGAAGTAAAAACTTTGCAAAAAGGACAAAATACATGGGTCAGAGAAAAAAAGAGCCTACAATTTCTTAGATAAATTGTAAGATCTATTGATTAAACCAACTTTTATTTCATAAAATACTCAGTGGCATGTGTTATGTCATGGTCTTGCCAATCCCTCATTCCCTTTGAACAAAGGCATAAATCACAAATCTAAAAATGCTAAGGTACAGTATTGAAACCAAGACAAAGAAAGAAAAATTCCATGAGTGGAGGAGCTGTTTTGATATTTTTCAGTAATGAATATCCAAAATCAAGACAATAGTGAATACTTAAAATAGATTTATGAGAGAGTAGATAGGTATTTAGCTCTTATCCACTTATAGTCTTCAGGCTCACACATCTTTGACTAAAAGTTTTTTTTTTTATCTAAATATTGTTAAGCAAGGAACAACAATTTTGATTTTGAAGGTTTAAGGATAGTGAATATCTATTTTCCAACTAAGGTCAGGGAAATATATCCATGTTAGACTTTTATGTCATAAGTAATGAAGATTTCATCAGTAAGAAAAAATGGGAAATTCTATTCTAGAGATAGAATTATATTAGACATATTTTGTAGGCAGGAACAAAAATCTAATGAGTTATTTGATGGTTGTTGGTTGGCAGTATTGGTTAAAGTGACCAAGTAAGATCTGTGCATAGCCAACAGTGGCTCCAAACTTCCCCCCGATTACAAGTATTATAAAAAATGTGGAGTTGTTAAGAACACTCTAGGCCCCAGAGGATAGTGAGAAGGAAAAAAAATGAGTGAGGAGAAGAAACACAATTATTAAAGGATGGGAGACAGGGGCCAAAGTCTCAGATGCATTGGTGGTGTTAAGAAAGGACAGAATTAGGGGCCAGAGAGATAGCACATCAGTAGGGCATTTGCCTTACATGCAGCCGACCCTGGAGGGACCCGGTTTGATTCCTGGCATCGCATAAAGTCCCCCAGTCTGCCAGGGGCGATTTCTGAGCGTACAGCCAGGAGTGACCTTTGAGCACCACTGGATGTGGCCCAAAAACCAATCAATCTGTCAATCAATTAATAAATAAAAAATTAAAAAAAAAAGAAAAGACAGAATTAAATACACAAGTCAGAGTCAACAGTAATGTAATCTTGAGACCTAAACTTTAACAATCAAATTTAAATGAAACTATTATACTGGCAGGCTGAGGGTTGTGCTGGTGGTGGCATTAGTGCACTCTGGGAATGTTGGTGAAGGGAGGCCTACAATGGTGGTGGTGGAATTGTCCCTGATAACATTGTATGTCTGAACCCAGCTATGAAGAACTTTGTAAATCACAATAGTTAAATAAAACAAAACAACACAGAAATAGCCAGATACAAAAAAATTTATGGCAAATTATGGTGTTTTTTGATCTCAACAGCTCTCCATCACACTATTTTTATAACTGTTTGAGAATAAATATAATGATAGTTTTTATATAAAAGAGAAAGTAAAAAGAAAAGAGATCACAGTGATTGCTTAACTTGGGCAAATGGCTACTTTTTCTTTTGAGACCAAAATAAAGAAACTGACCAGGAATAGATAAAATGGAACAATTACAGAGCTAATGGAATTGGAGCACTTGTAAATGCTAACTCTATTTCCAAATTTGCAGTATATTTACTTGTGTGATGCCAACAAAGTCATATTATTTCTATATATCAGTTCCCTCAACAGAGAGTAGGCATCTCAATGAAGGGAAAAATAGTTGTTTCCATTTTGGTATTATTTGCCTTTCCAAAGTTCTAGTTAAATGGTTTAGTATAACTTGACAGGTCATGAATGAAACATATGAAATATTTTCTTTTAGTGTGTGTTCTGCAGTTATATTTTGATAGTTTCCCTTCAAATTATCACAATCCTTGAAGACATAAATTTTTTTTTATTTACAAGGGCTAGATTGACTAGATCTCTGGTTGAGTAGTTGTGTTTGAAGTTTCCAGAGCTACTCCAGTGGTGCTGTTTTAATTATAAATATAAAGTCTATTGCTGGTGCCTTTGGGGGTGGGAGTGTCAAGCTCCATCCTCTCTGTGCCCTGGTTTTCACCTGAGCTATTATCCCAGGCAAGTCTTTTTATTGTAGATTTTTGTACCAAGCAGAACCCCGAGCACCATTTCTTCCTGCAAAGGCATACTAAAAAAGGGGAAATTTTACGTATAGAAACAAGCTCTTATCTACTAGGGATAAGAACTCATACTTTTTTGCAATATAGGGGCACCTCCCACCTTGAATATATGTCTTATGAACCCAACTTAGACTCCAGGTGATTAGACAGCTACCGTCCAACCCCGAACCCTAGATCTCAGACATAGAACCGACACAGTTCTCTGCAACAGCTCCCACAACCAAACTCCCTCTAAGACATCTTTAATTCTACTATGACACCAATATGCGCCAGTTTGATATGCTATCCTGACAATGAGGAAATGGCAACATCTTGATCTAAGAGCAGTTTGTTTTATCTCACCATCTAATGATAAGATTAAATCAGAAGTCTTGTCATCCTTTGATCAGTGCAAAAGCCAAGATAAGTATCTACAGAAGACTGACATTGAGAGCCATGATTGGGCAGAACGTACCCTGAGACCAATTAAAAAAAAAAGGCCTAGTCTAGGATTTGACTTATGATCTGTACAACAACCAAGATTTCTAATTCCAGAGATCTGACTGAGACAACTGCAACGAAACAGGTCTTCTGGAAACATAAGGAAAGACTCTATACAAGGCTTCGTCCTAGGATCAATGCGAAAACCAAGACCACCAACTACAGATGACTGATTAAAGCAATAATGATGGAACAGAACTTCTAGAACCGTAAAGAAATATTTCATCAGAGGCTCCATTCTTTAACCTGTGCAGATACCAATATCTCTAGATACAGAGGTCTGATTTCACTTTCCATGACAGAGCAGAAATTTCCCATGCACCACAAAAGAACCTAGGGGAGAGTAAATGAACATATATGCGGTCTGTAGTTATTCCCATGACAGTATACTTCAAGGGTGGAGAAACCCTGTATCTCTTAGGCCAAGGGAATTCCCTTTTCAATTTCACCAATATTTACTTGTGTCTATGCAGAAAAAAAAAAAAAAGAAGCAGCACAAAATAATTTTTTCTGGTTTTGTTGTTGTTGTTGTTGTTTTCATTTTTTTGTGCTTTGTTTTGTTTTTATGCCAGGACTGTGGTTATTGTTGGTGATTGTATTTATTGCTGTAGTGCTTTTTGGATTTTTTTTGTTTGATTTTTCTTTTTGTATTTTTGTGTTTCTCTCCCTGTTTCCCTTCTCTCAAATTGATATTTATAGTCTCTAGAAGGTCTCCACCCATTTTTGCTTGTTTGTTTTTATCCCATTGTATTTTTTCTTTTCTTTAAACAGAACCACATAATTTGAATCATCTTGTTCTGCCTCTCAAATTGAGGGGGAAATAATGGAGGGTACCAAGACCAAACAGTTGTATGATCACTAAGTAGTAATAAAAATGATCGAACTTAAACACCAAATTCAAAGCCAATGGCAACAGAATCTATGCCCATCTACAACAAGCTAGACACAGAAAGGACCACTTATACTAGCAGCCTGAGGGGTAAAAGAGGGGGATATGGGATGCATGCTGGGAACGAGGGTGGAGGGAGGACAACTTTGGTGGTGGGAATTCCCCTGATTCAATGTCAATATGTACCTAAAATATCACTCTGAAAGATATGTAAGCCACTTTGGTCAAAATAAAAATTATATATCTATATCTATATCTATATCTATATCTATATCTATATCTATATCTATGTCTATGTCTAATGTCCACATATCTGGGTGAGGCCTTTCCCGGTACAGTGCCTGTAGTCCCTTCCTCTGGTGGGTCTGGAGAAGGGTAGTTGCTGCAAAATAATTTCACAGGCAGTGAGTCAAAGTTTCCTTGGAATCAATTGGCTTTATTCCCTCACGGCTTTTTCTCTGCCATGTGCAGACTCTGTGCCATGTCTGCCTCATCCACCTCTTTCTCTCAGGAGCTCTCTTTGTCTCCCTTTCTGCTTGTCTCCATGGTTCCTTGCTGCCTCTCTCTCCCTTTTCCCCCAGGCAACACCTTTTATTCTTTATTCAAAACCGCAGACCCCTCCCAGGTGTGGGTGGGTCTGACCATCCAGGTCAGATTAACATAGGACATTGGGAGAGGAATTCCTTACACAGTGGTGCTTGAACCTGGTGGTATCACAAGGTGCAGGGAATTGAATTCAAGTCCTTGAGTGGCCCTGACCATAGATCTATCTCCCCAATGCTGGAGTTATAAAATCTTACTTTTATGAAACTTGATAAAATTATTTTAAAGTTTCTTAGAATAATGTTAGTTAATTACTAAATAGATTTAGTTTAAAAATTAGCCCAGAACCACTATAATGCATACATATGTTTAGCCAAAAATATTGGTAAATAAGCACTAATATTTTAATAATTATTTGGAGATATTAGGGAGATAATAAATATTTTATTTTGTGTCATTCTCTGACATTTTTTCTGTGTGTGTTTCTCTATCTATATATGTACAATGAAAATTTTCTTTAACAGGACATTAGGAAGAGTGTGAGAAAAGAATGTTAATGCAAAGAACTTCTCCTACCCAAAAGTACTCTAAAATCATTCCAAAAAAATTGAGATACATTGGCACAAAAACAGATATACATAAGTTCATATAGCTATTGACATAACTTATCAGAATATAACATAAAAATCAAAGTAGAATTTGTTTAGAGTAGAAAAATAATTCATTTAATTTTATATAGATTAAAGACTCAAAACATAAATATAGAAAATTATATTTTGTATATATTTATATGCTTTTTTTTATAGGGCAAACTTTTCTAAATTAGAGAACTCCACCTCTGGGATAAACGTTAATTTAATATATATATATATATATATATATATGAAATTATTTTAAATAGTAAAGGCCTTCAACTAAAGATTTAATATTCACAGAAAGCTGGAAATAAGAATAAGAAATTAATATTTTTGTAAACAAAGGTTCACAAGCAAAAATTAATAAGAATTTGACAGAAATTCTACCAAACTATGTGTTTGGTAGAAGCAAACCGGACACTACTTTGTTTATCCTATTTTGTTCAACTTTGATGTGTTTTGTGACACAGTTAGGAATTTCTCTTTTATGTTCATATTTCTAATGAGTTAATGAGTTAAATGCTTCTTTTTAGATAATTGAAAAAACCTTCAAGATTGTGTTTTATATTTATTAAAATAGATAATGAAATTGATATGTAAATTTTTGTGTAATTTCACAACAGCTAATCCACTGTAAAATTTATTATAAATTGGCTACTTTTCTCTGTATTCTGTCCTATTGGTTCAAACTATTTAATTTATCTAGCTATATCTTGTTGTTCTGTATTGTCATTATGTCTTTCCACCTCAATTGCTAACTCTTACAACAAGCAGCTATTCTTAAGAAAAAAATGTAAAGAAGAAAGAACATAAAATAATAGCCCACTTAAATTATTGGTCTTTTAATCACATTTAGAAATCACCCATGCTACTTATCTTGGCTTAAGAGGGAAAATACACATTTAGTTTCTCTGCTACCTTGCATAAATTATTATAAACGGCCGTCTGCATCAAGCATTACTATTTGAGCAACAGAGATCCATTTTCATCCAAGGTGATATCTTCCAATTTCATCAATGTTGCATTGAATTGCATGATTACATCATTCTTTACCACTATGTAGCATTGCATTGTATATATCACCACACCTTCATGATCCACTCATCTTTTGGTGGAATATTTAGGTTTATTCCAATTCTTTGCTATTGTACTGTGTGCTGTGATGAATAGCAGTGGGCATACATCCTTTTTAAAGAATGTTTTTCTGTCCTGGGGATACATACCCAAAAGTGGAATTAATGGGTCATATGGCAACTTGATTCTAAGTTTACTGAGAACTCTCCATTTTGCTTTCCATAAAAGTGGTTGAGAATTTCTTCTGCACCACATCCCCACCAACATAGATTGTTCACAGTATTATTTTTGATATGTGCTATTCTAACTGGTATAAGATTATATAACATTGTCCTCTTGAATTAGATTTCCTTAACTATAAGTAATGATAAGCACTTTATTTATTTGCCTGTAGACTATCTGTTGGTTAGAGTGAGTTTTTGAAGTTTTTAGTCTGGAGGTAAAAAAGATAAAATTTATGGAAAGAGACCAAACTTGACCCAGGAAAATTTTTTATTAAGATTAAGAAACTGACTTTAGCATTAGCTTCCTTTGAAGATGCCTTTAATCTCTGATAACTGCCCTAAAATTTGGGGCTCAGTAACTCCTGTAATGACCGAAGCAAGTATCAATTTATAGGTGTGCTTTGGGACATGGCAGACATTGTAAGTTGCATTTTTTTTTTATCCGCTGTATACTGGACCTTGAACCATCTGCCTAGATCATTCTCTGAGGGTACTTATTCAGAGGTGAGGCATCCTCACCAAAAAAGACTGGGGCCTGATTCCTGTTGTGTGCTTTGGCACATGCAGTCATTGTAAGCTACCTTTTGTCTTCTCTGCTGTGTGCCAGACATTGAACCACCCTGCCAGGTCTTTTCATGAGGGCACTTCTTCAGAGGTGTGCCATCCTCGTCAATGAAGGGCAGAGCTTGATTCCAGTTGTGTGTTTTGGCACAGGGCAGACATTTTAAGCTGTCTCTTCTTTTCTCTGCTTGTGCTGGACTTTGAACCACCCTGTCCAGATCATTCCCTGAAGGTACTTCTTCAGAAGTGAGCTATCTCTGCTCACAAGGGTGGAGCCAGAGGAGCACTGCTTCTTCACTTTACTTTTCAGCAGCTAACATCTCCTAGCCAATGAACCCCAGCACAACATATACAAAACACCACATTATAAGTATGACAATGGGGAAACAACGCAGGCCAATGTAAGAATAGAGAATGAAGATGGCAACACTGATGACCAGAAAAGTGCCAACTATCTATTTAGCCTTTCAGATAAAAAGTTTAAAAAAGAAATTTGGAGGATTCTCATAGAAATCAAAGAAAGCAAGGATTGAGCTGAATGAACCACAAATAAGAGCAAGAGGATATAATGATAAAAAACAAACAAACAAAAAACAGAAAACTCCAAACTAAAATAACAGGACTGTAAACTTGGTAGATGAAATGAATATCTCAATGAAAAGCTTCTCCAACAGAGTAACAGCAGCTGAGCACAGAATCAGTGAGCTGGAAGATGAGATGCGCACAACTCCATACAACAAAAGAGATTGGAAAAGAGCCAAAAAGAAAATGCTCAAAGAATGAAAAAAAATTTGGGCCAAAAATCTCGGCTTATACTGAGTGTGTGTGTGTGTGTGTGTGTGTGTGTGTGTGTGTGTGTATAAATACAGAAACTTTATAGATATATAAATATATATATCTATAAAGTTTATGTACCTCAAAGGAGATAGTGACGAGGATACAAATGCCATCCATAGAGTGGGAGAAACTATTCATGCAATACCCATCAGATAAGGGGCTAATATCTAAGATATACAGGTGCCGATGTACTTAATAAGAAAAAAAGCATCTAACCCCATCAAAAAATGGGGAGAAGAAATGAGCAGACATTTCCTCAAAGAGAAAAACAAATGTCAAAACAGGAAAAAATGCTTCATATCACTAATCACAGAGATGCAAATCAAAACAATAATGAGTTAACATCTCATACCACAGAGACTGGCACATATCACAAAGAACAAGGTAAGTGCTGTTGGGAATGTGGGGAGAAAGGAAGTCTCATTCACTGTTGGTGTGAATTCTGTCTAGTCCAGCCTCTATGGAAAATGATATGGAGATTCCTGAAAAAAAAAAAAAAAACCAGGAAATTGAACTCCCATATTATCCAGCTATATGACTCCTAGGAACATGAAAACACAATACAAATATGCCTTCTGTACACCTATATTCATTGCATCCCTACAAAAATAACTTTCTCACACCTATATTTATTGCAGCACTATTTACAAATATAAGAATCTGGAAACAATTCAGAAACAACAGATGAATGGCTAAAGAAACTGTGGTATATATTCACAATAAAATATTATGCAGTCATCAGAAGAGATGAAATCCTGAAATTTTCCTATACATGGATGGACATGGAGACTATTTTGCTGAGTGAAATAAGTCAGAGGGAAAGAGAGACACAGAATAGACTCATTCATCTATGAGATTTGAGAAAAATAAAAGACATTTTTGTAATAATACTCAGAAAGAATAGAAATAAGGACTGGAAGGATCAACCCATAATATGATGCTTACCACAAAGAGTGGTGAGTACATTTAGAAATAACTACACTGACAACTGTTATGAAAATGAATGAAAGAAGAAGAAATCCTGTCTCAAATACAGGCAAGGTGTGGGGGAGGAAACAATAGGGGATATTGGTGGATCGAAGGTTGCACTGGTGAAAAGGGGTGTTCTTTTTATGACTGAAACCCAACTACAAACATATTTGTAATTATGGTGCTTAAATAAGATTTTTTATATTAATATCTTTATTTAAACACCTTGATTAAAAATATATATGATTATAGTTGGGTTTCAGTCATGTAAAGAACACCTCCTTCACCAGTGTAACATTCCCATCACCAATGTCCCAAATCTCCCTCCTACACACCCCACCTTTACCTATACTTCAGACAGGCTTTCTACTTCCCTCATTCATTCACATTGTTATGATAGTTCTCAATGTACTTATTTCTCTAACTGTACTCATTACTCTTTGTGGTGAGCTTCATGTTGTGAGCTGGACCTTCCAGCCCTCTTTTCTTTTGTCTCTGGGAATTATTGTAAAAATGTCTTTCATTTTTCTTAAAATTCATAGATGAGTGAGACAATTGTGAGTCTATCTCTCTCCCTCTGACTTACTTCATTTGACATAATAGATTCCATGTACATCCATGTATAGGAAACTTTTATGACTTCATCTCTCCTGATGGCTGCATAATATTCCATTGTGTATATGTACCACAGTTTCTTTAGCCATTCTTCTGTTGAAGGGCATCTTGGTTGTTTCCAGAGTCTGGCTATTGTAAATAGTGCTGCAATGAATATCTGTGTGAGGAAGAGCTTTTTGTATTCCCAGGGTTATCCCTAGGATTGGTATAGCTGGATCGTATGGGAGCTCAATTTCCAGTTTTTGGAGGAATCTGCATATCACTTTCCATAAAGGTAGGACTAGATGGCATTCCCACCAGCAGTGAATTAAAGTTTCTTTCTCTCCACATCTTCACCAGCACTGTTTGTTTTCATTCTTTGTGATGTGCACCAATCTTTGTGGCATGAGATGGTATCTGATAGTTGTTTTGATTTGCATCTCCTTAATGATTAGTGATGTGGAGAATTTTTTCATGTGCCTTTTGGCCATTTGTATTTCTTCTTTGAGGAAGATCTGTTCTCCTCATTTTTTGATGGGATTAGATGTTTTTCTTGTAAAGTTCCACCAATGCCTTGTATATTTTGGATGTTAGCCCCTTATCTGATGGTATTGGGTGAATAGTTTCTCCCACTCAGTGGGTGGCTCTTGTTTCCTGGGCACTATTTCCTTTGAGGTGCAGAAGCTTCTCAGCTTAATATATTTCCATCTGTTTATCTCTGCTTTTACTTGTTTGAAGAGTGCTGTTTCTTCTTTAAAGATGCCTTTAGTCTCAATGTCATGGAGTGTTTTACTTATGTGTTGTTTAAATATTTTTTAAAATAAAATAAAAATAAAGAAATAAAAGATTAAGAAACTTCTGGTGTATGTCCACTTTGCAAATACTATAACTGTTACTGGGTTTTTTTGCCTAAAGTTTACATGATTATAAGAACATGCCAGTTTTCAAGTCACTAAAATGAGATCATATAGAAGTTTTTTGGTTTTGCTTTTAAATTTTTATCTTATTCAAAAGGAGAGACAGGAATTTAATATCTGCTTTTAAGGATGTGTTATCTCATACTTGGAACTTACTGACACATTTATTTTCTAAAAAAAATTGAAAACCAACTGCATCTGCTTCAGAGATTAAGATTACTACAGTGATGCCCTTCATTAGAAATAATTTGATTATATGTCATGGGACCACCCAAACTGAATACTTGGCACATCTGGGTCCTGATGGTATTTTGATAAATGATACTCAAGTATAATTTGAAAATCTAAAATAATTTAGAGAAATCAGGAGATTTTTGACTTAATAAAGGCATGATTTTCTGGATCAAACCAGATTAGGTACACCTTATTTTCTCATATAGGACTATAAAGTCTATTATATAAATGGAATGAAAGGTTGAGGCAAGATGATTTACTTAGGAAGGGCAAAGTATCATCCCAAACAAATTTTTTAGTAGTTCATCCTCTTCTATGTTGGGACACTGCAAGTAAGAAATAAAATTAAAATGCTTTAAAAAATATCCAGGAATAGGATCTATGCTTGAGCATGAAAGTTTGATCACTGATACCACTTATGGCACCATCATACCAGGAGTGATCTCTGAGTGCAGAGCCTGGAGTAAACTCTTGCACCACTGGGTGTGGGCCAAAAATTAATTTGAATAAATAAATAAATAAATAAATAATAACTAGGCAAATGTATCTGAACTACCTAATTGTTTGCTTATAATGCCAACTGTTATAACAGAAAAGAGCAAAAGATTTATTTAAGTAAAAAATTATTTTTTATTTTGGAAGGCTACTTTCAGCAATGCTCAGGGTTATCCCTTGGCTATGCACTCAGGAATTATGCTTGACAATGTTCAGGTGACCATACCAGATGCCCCTGAATTAAACCAAGTGTCTATTTTGACACCCAATCTGATAAGTATAAAAAAAAAGTGACAGATGATTTGGAATAAATTAATAAAGTGAGAAAAAAGAATGAGAATTTAGGGATTAAAAACCTTTGAAAGATAAGGAGAGCATAACTATATATATTTAGATCTTTAGTTAGTGAAAATTAACATGTATTATATACTTAGATTTTATTTTAGTCAAATTAATAAATTTATGAAGAATGTCTAAAGTTGACCTGGGCATATATATGCATACAAACATATGTGTATAGATAGACATATGGAAAAAAAAAAGGCAGAGATAAAAAAGAGGACAGGGTTCAGTAGAACTTTATTTGGCTTTGCTAGGTTATTGGATTCTGTAAAGGACAGCTGATTATAGTGGACTCCCAGTCTATTTTTGAAAATATATTAGAAATTTTAACATAAATAAAGTGAAATCAGTTTTCAGAATGTCATTTTATACGCCATCAGCCAGAATTATATTTTTTTCTCTCAGCATCATGATAAAACAATTAAGCAACAATATTTGTTGAATTAGGCAACAGTATTTGAGTATCTGCTAGACTTAGGACTGAAGTTATTTCTGCCTTATTGATGGGTAGAACCTGAATTTATGTTTATTTGTGTTTTAAACAATTCAGTACCAAGTATAATCTCACTCATAATGGAAGAGTAAGATTTTAGTCTTATTTAGAACTTTGTTGTCTAGCATAGGAAAAGAACGTCATAAAATTTTATGATCAAATCTATGCATATATGAAGCTAATAATAAAAAACAAAATTCTCAGTCTACTAGAAGTTAGGGAAGTATTTTGCTTTTTATTTACTAAATTATAAACAGTTATTAATTATTATTTTAAAAATAATTTGGTAAAGTTTATATTTTCTAATTGGATATTACTTGAATTTCATGAAATTAGAACTATGACACAGTATTATCTTTCAAAAAGTACAGAAAACGTTCTTTCAAATATAATGCATAAGGAGTACAGTGCATTCAAGAAAATATTTTTTCCATATGATAAGTTTGTTAGTGTAACCAAGAAAAGGTACTTCCACCAGAGTTAATTTTTGTTGATCTTGCATCCCAATCAAAATTAAGTAGAGATGTATCACTTTTAAGGAACTTGTATTTTTATATTTTATTTAACACACATGCATGTATGTACTGAAATAAAACTGGTATGATTCCATATATTTAAACTCTAGGGTAAGTTGTTAAACAATTGTAAAATTGGAATAGGTCTCTGGTGTTCCTTATTTTTTGTTCTAGGAGAATACAAACAATATGGCCAAATCTAGGATCTTAGAGGAGCAAGTAAGCATGAATTGTAGGTTGGATATAGTGGATTGATTTCCTTTATAAATTTTCTACCCCTAAAAATTTGGACATACAAGAACAGTGTCCAGCAGAGGGGGTAGTACTGGTATCAAAAGCATAGAGTAGTCTGGTTTCATCAGCACTTAATTGAATGACTTAGAATGAAAGATTTTAACTATACAAAGTGACAGTAATAAAAGAGACCAGAAGTTTCTCACACTAAGGTAGCTATTTATCTGTCAAATTAATATTTTAACTTCAGGATCATTGACCTCAAAGTTAAGTATACAAATTAATTATACTCAGCCAATTTTACTTTAATTTGTTGTGGGGTGCTATCAAATAGTGCTTAGAATACCTGAGGATTTCACCAGAGATTCTCAACCAACCAAGTGGACAGTTTAATGTGAGGGTCTGAGGACCTAAAACTGTCTAGCCCTGAACTGCTCAAGGTAGCAGAGACATGACAAAACTCAATGAAATAAATGCTTCACCTAGAATACTGCACCCAGCAAAACTCACTTTCAGGTTTGAAGGAACAATATATGGCTTCACAGACAAACAACAGCTCAGAAACTTTACAGACTCAAAACCATTCTTAAAAGAAAAACTGAACAGCCTACTTTAAGATAAGACTGACCAACAGATACACCAAACTTCAATATAAAGATGGCACTAACTTCCAGGACAATTCTTTCTCTCAATGTCAATGGACTAAATGCACCAGTTAAGAGACACAGAGTGGCTAAATGAATCAAAAAACTCAATCCAACCTTCTGCTGCCTACAAGAAACACACCTGAATAGTCAGAACAAACTTAGACTCAAAATAAAAGGCTGAAGGAAAATCATCCAAGCAAACAACACCCATAAAAAAAGCTGGAGTGGCCATACTAATATCAGATAATGCAAACTTTATACTTAGAAAAGTTATAAGGGACAAAGATGGACATTTCGTATTAATCAAGGGATACGTACAGCAGGAAGAAATCACTCTCCTAAACATATATGCACCAAATGAGGGGCCAGAAAAATATTTAATACAACTGTTGACAGATTTGAAAAATAATATCAATAACAACACAATAATTGTGGGAGACCTCAACACAGCATTGTCAACACTTGACAGGTCAACCAGACTGAAAACCAACAAGAATATAATAGACCTGAACAGAGAAATGGAAGAAAGAGGCCTAGTAGATATATACAGAACACTCCACCCCCAGAAGCCTGGATACACATTTTTCTCTAATGTACATGGGACATTCTCCAGGATAGACTACATGCTAGCACATAAAACATGCCTCAATAATATCAAGCGGATAAAAATTTTGCAGGCTATCTTTGCTGACCACAAAGCCCTGAAATTATATGTGAACTACAAAGGGACACAGAAGAAAACTTTAATACCTGGAAGTTAAACAACCTAATACTGAATAACCAGTGGATCCAAGATGAAATCAAAGAGGAAATCAAAACTTTCCTGAAAACAAATGACAATGGAGATATAAACTATCGGAACCTATGGGACACAGCAAAAGCAGTACTGAGAGGAAAATTTATAGCTTTGCAAGCACACATCAGGAAAGAAGAAGGGGCATACCTGAAAAGCTTAATGACCCAGCTCATAGAATTAGAAAGTGCTCAACAAAAGGACTCAAAAATAGGGAGACAGAAGGAAATAACAAAGCTGAGAGCAGAAATCAATGAAGTGGAAACCCAAAAAACAATCCAAAAGATCAATGAAAGCAGAAGTTGGTTCTTTAAAAAAATAAACAAGATTGATAGACCACTGGCAAAACTAACAAAGAAAGAGAGAGAGAGAAACTTGATAACTCGTATTAGGAATGAAAAAGGAGAGATCACTACTGATATGACAGAGATTCAAATGGTAATCAGAAACTACTTTGAGAAACTCTATGCCACTAAAAATGAAAACCTGGAAGAAATGGATAAATTCTTGGACTCTTACAATCTTCCACAGTTGAATGAAGAGGATGTAGCATATCTAAACATACCCATTACTATTGAGGAAATTAAGACAGTAATCAATTGTCTGCCCAAAACCAAAAGCCCAGGCCAAGATGGATTTACTAATGAATTCTTTCAAACCTTTCAAGAGGAACTGCTACCAATCCTGGCAAGACTCTTCCATGAAATCGAAAAAACAGGAAAACTTCCAAATAGCTTTTATGAAGCCAACATCACCTTGATACCTAAACCAAATAGAGATGCTACCAAAAAAGAAAATTACATACCAATATAGCTGATGAATACATATGCAAAAATCCTCAACAAAATTCTGACAAATAGGATTCAATGCCTCATTAAGAAGATCATCCACTATGATCAAGTAGGTTTCATCCCAGGAATGCAAGGCTGGTTTAACATCCATAAATTTATCAACATAATGCACAAATCAACAACAAGAAAAATAAAAAACACATGATCATATCAATAGATGCAGAGAAAGCATTTGATAAGGTCCAACACCCATTCTTAATCAAAACTCAGCAATATGGAAATGGAAGGAACCTTTCTCAATATAGTTAAGGCCATCTACCACAAGCCAGAGGCAAATATTGTCTTCAATGGAGAAAAACTAAAAGCCTTTCCTCTAAATTCTGGCACAAGACAAGGCTGTCCTCTCTCACCACTCCTATTCAACATAGCACTGGAAGTACTTGCTATAGCGATTAGGCAAGAAAAAGATATCAAGGGAATCCAGATAGGAAAGGAAGAAGTCAAGCTCTCATTGTTTGCAGATGACATGATACTCTACTTAGAAAACCCTAAAGACTCTATGAAAAAGCTTCTAGAAACAATAGACACATATAGCAAGGTGGCAGGCTACAAAATTAACACACAAAAATCAAAGGCCTTTCTATACACCAATAGTAATAAGTAAGAAATGGACATTAAGAAAACAACCCCATTCACAATAGTGCCACACAAACTCAAATATCTTGGAATCAACTTGACTAAAAATGTGAAGGACCTATACAAAGAAAACTATAAAACTCTGCTCCAAGAAATAAGAGAGGGCACGCAGAAATGGAAGCACATACCTGCTCATGGATTGGCAGGATTAACATAATTAAAATTTTAATACTCTTCAAAGCATTGTAAAGATTTAATGCGATCCCTCTAAAGATACCCATGACATTCTTCAAATAAGTGGATCAGGCACTTTTGAAATTTCTTTGGAACAATAAACACCCTAGAATAGCTAAAGCAATTATTGGGAAAAAGAATATGGGAGGAATTACTTTCCCCAACTTTACTACAAAGCAATAGTTATCAAAATAGCATGGTATTGGAATAAAGACAGGCCCTCAGATCAGTGGAATAGGCTTGAATACTCAGAGAATGTTCCCCAGACATACAATCACCTAATTTTTGATAAAGGAGCAAGAAATCCTAAATAGAGCAAAGAAAGCCTCTTCAACAAGTGGTGTTGGCACAACTGGGTAGCCACTTGCAAAAAATTGAACTTAGATCGCCAGCTACCATCATGTACGAAGATAAAATCCAAATGGATGAAACACCTCGATATCAGACCCGAAACCATAAGATATATAGAACAATACTTAGGTAAAATATTCCAGGACATTGAGTCTAAAGGCATCTTCAAGGAGGAAACTGTAATCTCCAAGCAAGTGAAAGCAGAAAGTAATAGATGGGAATATATTAAACTGAGAAGCTTCTGCACCTCAAAAGAAATAGCACCCAGGATACAAGAGCCCCCCACTAAGTGGGAGAAACTATTCATCCAATACCCATCAGATAAGGGGCTAATCTCCAAAATATACAAGCCACTGACAGAACTTTACAAGAAAAAAATCTAATCCCATCAAAAAATGGGGAGAAGAAATGAACAGACACTTTGACAAAGAAGAAATACATATGGCCAAAAGACACATGAAAAATTGCTCCACATCACTAATCATCAGGGAGATGCAAATCAAAACAACTATGAGGTACCACCTCCCACCCCAGAGATTGGCACACATCACAAAGAATGAGAACAAGCAGTGTTGGCCGGGATGTGGAGAGAAAGGAACTCTTATCCACTGCTGGTGGGAATGCCGTCTAGTTCAACCTTTATGGAAAGCAATATGGAGATTCCTCCAAAAACTGGAAATCGAGCTCCCATATGACCCAGCTATACCACTCCGAGGAATATACCCTAGGAACACAAAAATACAATACAAATATCCCTTCCTTACACCTATATTCATTGCAGCACTATTTACCATAGCAAGACTCTGGAAACAGCCAAGATACCCTTCAACAGATAAATGGCTAAAGAAACTGTGGTACATATACACAATGGAATATTATGCAGCTGTCAGGAGAGATGAAGTCATAAAATTTTCCTATACATGGAAGTACATGGAATCTATTATGCTGAGTGAAATAAGTCAGAGAGAGAGAGAGAGAAAGACACAGAATGATCTCACTCATCTATGGGTTTTAAGAAAAATGAAAGACATTCTTGCAATAATAATTTTCAGGCACAAAAGAGAAAAAAGCTGGAAGTTACAGCTCACCTCATGAAGCCCACTGCAAACAGGGATGAGTTTAGTTAGAGAAGTAACTATGTTTTGAACTATCCTAATAATGAGAATTTACGAGGGAAATAGAAAGCCTGCCTAGATTACAGGCGGGGGTTGGGTGAGGAGGTGGGAGATTTGGGACATTGGTGATGGGAATGTTGCACTGGTGATGGGTGGTGTTCTTTACATGACTGAAACCCAAATACAATCATGTATGTAATAAAGTTGGTTAAAAAAAAAAGGTAGCAGAGACAACCCTGGTGGTGCTAGGTGCTCTATGTACACTCACTGTAATATTTGGGGGTCTTAGGGCTGCACTCTTGAAGATACTATGGGGCCCTAGGTTCTAAACGGGGAGGGTAGGACATTTTTCAAAGTGCCTCATGCTGTAAACCTCTTTGGCTTCTTTTCAAGCCTACTTTTCCATTAATACCATTGGAGAACTCTGGCCATACCAATTAGCCTATTGGAAAGACATGAGGGAGGAGTAGGAAGGTATCCTAGACAACAGGCAATCATTTTAAAGATCATCAGAAGCTAGAACTTTCTCATCCCCTCCCTATATAACCTGACCTGTGGCCTCAGGCAGGGTTGCTAGTATGGGGCTTGTAGCTGATGGAATAAAGTCTTGCTTTGCTCTATTTCAATTGGGCAGTCTCTTCCTTTCACTCTGTACCCTAACAATAAGAGTGATTGAGTGAGAAGGACCATGTATTGTTGTCTAGAACTAAGCAAGGATTGAGTAAATGCCTACTATGAATCCCAACCAATGCACTATCTCTCAACCCTTAGTTAATTTTTTAAAAAGTTGTGGCTGAATATGTATGAATAATAAACTCAGGGAAATGGTATATATAGCTATTGTTTTTCATAGTTGTGTTCATTCAACAGTATTTGATTAGGAAATGCATAATATTTCTCACACATTACCGGTTCAAAGAGTTAAGTTTTGAAAGATTAATTCTATATTTATTTAAATATTGAAACAGATATGCTTTTTTATTAGTTGGTTTCAAGAAAGATTTTATTTTATTACTATTATTATTTTGACTACCATATTTTGTAATTTTATTCATGACTGGGGTTTATGCATATGATATTCAATAGCACACCTTCCACCAGTGTTTGCTTCATTACACCATTTTCTACCATTTTCTCAGGGTTTTGTCCTCCCCCCTCCCTATGTTTAGTTCCATAAAACACTTTCAGATTCTATTGCTTTTGACCATTTGTAAGAACATTATGTGTCTATCTTTCTCCTTCTCACTGACTGAACTCAGCATTATTCCTTGTAAAAAAAGAAATTTTTTTTAAAAAGATTTTAAAGGGAGTGGAGAGAAGAAGGAGGAGGGGTAGAAAAACAGTAGAGAATGACTTGGGAAAAGGTTATATCCAATTCCTCAAGATTGTCTTGTTCTGGAATTCTCTGCATAAAATGGGTGCGAGTTTCAGGGAATTCCTTGTACTGCACAATAGTCAATTGGTTGGTTTTTCAAATTCTAATTATGACCTTTAGATTCTCTCCTAGCCTCTCTTTTTCTGAGTCATTCCTTCTTTTGGTGAGACCTCAAGATTTGCATCTCAAAGGAATGTGAATTCTTACCTTGTTGTTTTTGGGCCACACCTGGTGGTGCTCAGGGATTACTCCTGGCTCTCTGCTCAGAAATCTGCTCCTGGCAGGCACTGGAGGGGTGTGGGGAGATTTAAGGGATGCCGGGATTTGAACCACCTTTAGTCCTGGGTCAGCCCACTTGCAAGTCAAATGCTCTTAAGCTACTTCAGATTTTGGCAATTTCTTCTTAACTTTTATTTTTTTTCAAAAGCTCATTGCTGCTTCCTTTTCTCCAACCCATGCATTCAACCCTGTGCATGTAAGGGTGTGAAATTTCATGCTTGGTATTAATGGTACTTTGACAAGATTCTTGATAGATAGATAGATAGAGAGATAGAGAGATAGATAGATAGAGAGATAGATAGATAGAGAGATAGATGATAGATAGATAGATAGATAGATAGATAGATAGATAGATAAATAGATATAGGTCCTGGTGTTAAAAAAAAAAGCCTTTCTTGGCCCCTGGAGAACAGGGTGTTTAGGGAACACAAAAATAATGACCACAGCATAGTTTTGTTGTTGTTGTTGTTGTTGTTGTTGTTTTTTGGTGTTTTGGTTTTTGGGCCACACCAGTGATGCTCAGGGTTACTCCTGGCTAATAGTTCAGAAGTCGCTCCTGGCTTGGGGGACTATATGGGACTCCAGGGGATGGAACCTCGGTCCGTCCTAGGCTAGCGCTGGCAAGGCAGACACCTTACCTCTAGCGCCATCATGCTGGCCCCCACAGCATACAGTTTTATCTCTTAATTTTTGCATTCTGACTGATGCAGATAGACAGGTTGCCCTTCCCCTATGTCATTTTGGAAAATGATTATGATTTTTCTTTGGCGTGGGATGGGGTGTCACACTAGCTTTGTGCTCAGGGCTTACTCCTGGCTCTGCACTCTGGGGTTATTCCTGGTAGTGCTCAGAAAAGCATAAGAGAGGCCAGAATAGAAAATCATTGGAGACCTGCTGTTTCCAGCTGCTGTTCATCATTGGACATATATCTAACTAACTTGGCTAGTTTACTTGGTTCTAAATCTGTTTGCTTGCTCTTTTCCCACTCTAGCGAAGCCCAAGATCACTCTTTAATATGCATTCTTCTCTTTTTCCCTCACATCTTTCTAAATAAGTTTTGTTAAAAAATATTTTATTAGGGGCCGGGAAGGTGGTGCTAGAGGTAAGGTGTCTGCCTTACAAGTGCTAGCCAAGGAACGGACAGTGGTTCGATCCCCCGGTGTCCCATATGGTCCCCCCAAGCCAGGGGTGATTTCTGAGCACATAGCCAGGAGTAATCCCTGAGCATCAAACGGGTGTGGCCCAAAAAACAAATATATATATATATTATTAAAAATTATCTTGCTTTATTATTTTTTTTCCTCCTAAAATTCTTTTTCCTTGTTTGTTTTGATTTTGGTCCACAACTAGCAATGCTCAGGGGTCACTCTTGGCTCTACACTCAGGAGTTACTCCTGAGAGTGCTTGAAGAGGAACATAAAATGCCTGGGATTGAATTTGGGACAGGATGGTGCAAGGAAAGTGCTTTACAATTAATTTTTCTGATATTTTTCCTCTTTGAGGAAAAGCAAAAAACTCAGAGCTTTACTTTCTTGCAAAGAACAATTCCTTGCTTCAGCCTGAATCCACAGCTCCCTAATGGTAGCAAAATTCATCTCCCATGCCAAGCAGAATAAATGGACTCCAAGCACAGCTTGAAGGCTTCCTTGTGGCAGAACATGAACATTTGTGCCCTGTAAATGCTAATATACAATTTTGCAAGACCTGACCTGATCTAAGTCAAGCCTAGGTGAATCCAACAGAAGATCAAAGCACTTTCTCAAGTCTAGCTTGCTTCCTCCTCACTTAACTGAGTCACTGGCAACTTGACCTTAAAATTTTCTCTGGATGGAGTATAAATCCTATAACTGAACTAGAATTAATGGCAGTTTTTCTAGATATAGCACTTACTCAGTTCCTTTAATTATCTCACTAATCTCCTTTATGATAGCCCTTGCAATGCATAACTATTATTTCTTTGCAGTCTCCCAATAGTTTTATAATTTCTTTTCTTTGCTTTATTTGTACTGTTTTAACATGTTAAATACCTTTCCTTCCATATTGTGGCATAAATATCTACTTCTAAAAAAGCATATTTAACAACAAATATTGATGTGTACTATAATTGAGCCAATTGACAGGCTCGAGAAAGCAATTAATTCTGCTTTCTGTGCTCAAGTCTTTCAAGGATTTCTTTTCTACTCTCCTGGTCAGACTCAAAATAACATATGCACCTTTTTAAGTTTCTTTATGAATTGTGTGTTACTTCTGTTTGTAAACAAATTTTCATATGGATTACATTTATTATTTATTTGTCTATTTATTTGAATCACCATGAGATATGTAGTCACTGTCAAATGTCAAGGTCAGAAGTTGTTGACATTGAATTTAAGTCATATAATGTTCCAAGATTATTCCTTCACCAGTGCACATTTCCTTTTACTAATGTCCCCAGTTCCCTTTCCCCACTCCAGAATACCTCTATGACAGACACTTTCTCTTTCTGTTTCTGTCTTTTTGTCTCTGTCCCTCTATGTCTCTCTCTCATCTCCTTTTAGGTACTATGGTTTGGAATAATTTTACTTTAAGGGTATCGTGCATATCACCTAACCTTCTTTTAGCATCCAGAGTGATCATTTCTTTTTTTTTTTTTAAGAGTGATAATTGTGATTTTATTATTTAAAATAGGAAAAAGTTATACATAGCATTTTATATCACATCACAATCATTGTTTTTATTATATCACTTACTTCTTACTTTCTACTTACCTTCTACTCAATGAAAAATATTTGCTCATTACCCTGAGTCTAACACTGTTTTATACAATGAGGCAAGCAGTAAATGCAAAGGTTACAGCTTTCCAGCATAGCTGTTACTCAGTAGGGGAATGAAAAGTAAATTAATAATCAAGTAGACCTAACATTATGGTGATAAATTACATTGAAAATAATAAAACCTGTAAAGCAGTTAGCAGTTAGAAGTAGGAGTGTGTGAAATTATGAACTGAACAACTTTTTAAAGAATAAACTGAGAAAATGAAAGAATGAGTTTAAATATCATTTCTAACTATCATTGTCATAATGACGGCTCCCCTCAACTTTTCCCTTCCCTTTGTGCCAAGCTTTCTACCATGAAACTGTCCTTCTGGCTCTCATTTATATTATTTTTAGGTAAAACTTTCATGATATCTTTCAAGTTAGACCTACTGAAATAAACTTGTTCAATTACCTCTATGTAGATGTGATCTGTACATTCAGAGGTTTCCTCAGGGAGAAAAAAGTTTGCTAGATTAAGTGTCTAGTAAGTACTAGGAAGTAATCCTAGAGAGTCTAACAGTAGGGTTTCTTACTTTGCCACAAAATTTACTCTAGGACAACTACTAAAGTCTAGACTGCCCATCAAGTTCAAAGTGAGCTAGAATGAAAAGGTTGACAGATGAAAGATTTTTTTTTTTTTGTGGTTTTTGGGTCACACCCGGCAGTGCTCAGGGTTTTTTTTTTTTTTTTCTGGCTCCAGGCTCAGAAATCACTCCTGGCAGGCACGGGGGACCATATGGGATGCCGGGATTCGAACCGATGACCTTCTGCATGAAAGGTAAACGCCTTACCTCCATGCTATCTCTCTGGCCCCAGATGAAAGATTTTTATCTTGTTTTATATTAAAGTAATATCACAATTTCTTTATTGAGTTAATAGTTCTTGAACAATTCATCTGTTTCTAGATTTTGACTATTCTGTTTCATTACCATAGATTTTTGTGTATGATTTTTGGAGCCTGCCACCTTAAGTTTATTGTTTCTGGAATTTTGACTTTTATTTGTAGAGGTTTAAGGATTTTCTAAGTATGGCATCATGCCATCCATAAATAAAGGTAGTTTGTCACCAAGACAGTCTACTATTATGCCATTTCTAGTTCATTTCTTTACTTTTGCCCCCACTTCCCCCATTGCTTGATAGTCTGGGTTGTGTGATAAAAGGCCACACGTGTATCATTCAGTACTTTCTGTTCTCTATATACCACAGATGAGTGAAATCTTCAAGCATTTGTCTTTCTCTGTTTGACTTATTTTTTTTAACATGGTACCTTTCAGTTGCATTAGTGTTGCAATTACGTTAGTTATCTAACACCTAATTTATCTTTTTAATTTTGTGTTTTGTGGGTCACTGGGAAGCTCTTTTTAATGGTTTGTTTGTTTTTAAGCCACACCTGGCAATTCTCAGGAATTATTCCTAGTTTAGTGCACAGGAATCACTTCTGATGGTGTTCCAGGGATCATATAGAAATCTGAAGATTGAACTCGAGTCAGCTAAGTGCAAGACTATACTTTGTGGATTACTAACTGTACTAATACTCCAACCTTAGTTTATTTGTTTTTGAGAAGTTGCCATATTATTTTTCAGAGATGAAACAATACAGCATTCTCACTAACAGTAAATGAGGTTCATTTTTTTTACCATATCCCCACCAACATTGGTTGTTACTAGTATATATATATAAATACACACACATATGTATATATATATATATATATATATATATATATATAACCTATTCTCAGCTTCATGAATGATATTATTTTGTTCTTCATTACTTAGTAAATATATGATGATGAACACTTGTTCATATGTCAATTCAACTCCTCTGTTCATTTGTTTGTTTTGTTTCATTTTGGGGCACATCTGGTTATGCTCAGGGGTTACTCCTGGCTATGCACTCAGGAATTGCTCCTGGCTTGGGGGACCATATGGGATACCAGGGATTCAATTGAGATTCGTCTTGGGTCAGCCACATGTAAGGCAAACACCCTATCATTGCACTATAGCTCTGGCCCTTCTTCTGTTCATTTTTGATAGGTACTGATTATTTTGCTGCTGACTTTATTTAATATTCTATAAATATTTCATATAAGCTTTTTATCTAGTATATAAAGCGAAAAAATATTTTCTATTTATTTTATTTGGAAGAGGGAATTTATACCTGGTGTCACTAAGGAATTATTACTGGTAGTGCTCAGGGGATCATATGTATCTAATTGGGGGGATATATGTGCAAGAAAAGTGTCTCAATTCTAGTATGCAGCTCTGTGGATACAATTTGACATTTTCTTATATCTTATTATTAGATAATATTAGTAATAATAATATAATTATTAGTCTTTGTGTGTATGCATGTGTGTGCGTTTGTGCGCATTTGAATTTGTAGGTTGATACTTTTCTTTATAATTGGTTTATTGTTTCTAAAAGACCTTTTAGAGGACTCTTTAGAGTCATCTGTGTCTAAAATCATGTCATCTGCAAGTAATAAACTTTGGGGCCGGAGAGATAGCATGAAGGCAAGGTGTTTGCCTTGCCTGCAGAAGGACGGTGGTTCAAATCCCGGCATCCCATATGGTTCCCCGAGGCTGCCAGGAGCGATTTCTGAGTGTAGAGCCAGGAGTAATTCCTGAGCACTGCGGGTGTGACCCAAAAACCAAAAAAAAAAAAAAAAAAATTAACTTTTATTTCAATTTAGATCACTTTAATTCTTTTTAGTTTTTCTAATTTCAATACGGAAGCATTTATTTGCACACCTATTCATTAAAAGCATGTTACTCAAGAACGTCTTTTAAATTTATTGATTATTATATGAAAAAAACTTACGAGTGCCAATCCACCTAAGATCATAACACAGCACAAAAGTAAAGCGAAATGAAGAAAACTAACTGTAGCTATATATAGTTGGACATGGATATGTCTCATACATGAGTCTTTTTTCATAATATATTTACTTAAGCACCATGATTACAAACATGTTTGTAGTTGGGTGTTTCAGTTATAGAAAAAGACACCCCCTTTCACCAGTGCAACATTCTCACCAGGAATGCAGCAATGTCCCCATCTCCCTTCCCCACCTCCACTTGTATTCTATTTCTCTCAAAAAGTCCTTTTTGTTTGTTTGTGTATTTGTTTTTCTGATGTTAGGCTACACACAGGGGTTCCTTCTGGTTTTGAGTTTAGGAATCATTTCTTGTAGGGTGTGGGATATGATTTGGGATTCGAGGATCAAACCCTGATTGGTTGTGTGCAAGGCAATTGCTGTCCTATAGCTCCAGATCCACTAGAAAGTCTTTTTTTTTTTAATCATCTTACATAAATATATGAACAATCTTAGTTGCCTAAAAGTTGTGTGACTTCAGAATTTTTTCCTGTATTTCCCCAAGATTTTTCCAATATTGCTGACAATTATTTTGATGGTTGCCATGTACTCAATATGTTTTGCAGTAAATTTTCTGATGGCCTTGGCAAGACCTTTTAACATCATCTTATTAACCAGTAACCAGGTCTAGCACCTTTTCCTCTTTTTTTTTTTTTTTTTTTGCTGATGTTGCTACCTATATCTCTTTTAAGGTTGTGTAAACTTAATATCACAATATTCTCTGTCTTCTCAGAACTATCTGGACTTAATCCACCCATCTAAAATTTTTTTAGGTGGCTTTGTCTCTTTTGAAATTTTGGTTCTTTGGGGTAATCAATTTTTCAATCAGTTTCTGTAGTTTGTGTTCTAAAAACCATATAAGCCCATATAAACCCTATCATTTTTGCAAAGCAAAAATCTAAATCTTGATTCTTTTTTAATTATATTGTCTGCAACTTTCTCAAAATGTAGCTAAATATTTAGTCAGAATTTTCTTGCTTGTATTCCAGCTTAACCACAAATAAATATCTACTGTCATCACATTGCTTTTTTCTTGTGGTGATCTTGGATCTCTCTGTGAATTCATCTGAGTTGCCTTACTCATTCATGTCCTCCATATTGGTAAACTTGTCAGAAGGTTGTTGCTAGCATGCAATTTAAGTTGCGGTGGCTTCAGCAGCAGTGACAGAGCAATGGATGGTACTAGATTTAAAATGATGGCACAAGGATTATTTTCTTTTTCTTGCCTCAGTGCTATGGCAAGAATTTACAGAGCTATACTGATTAAGAGCTAAGAGAGAGGATACTCTCTTCTTGCTCTGATTTCAGAGGGAAGACTTAATTTTTTTTTTCAGCTTATAGTATTGTTTGTCGTATTGTAAATCAGTATCTTGATGTATCTTCCTTCTATCCCTATTTAATTGGGGGTTATTTGTCATGAATAAATATTAAAATTGTCAGTAGCATTCTTTGAATCAATTAATATGATCCTGTGAATTTTGTGAATTTTACACTAAATTATTTTAATATCTTAAACCACCCTTAAATTTTTGAATCCTTGTATTTCTCTTGATAATTGTACATGAACCTTGATCATCTCACTTGATAATGGTATATGAAATAATGTTACCTTTGGTTCACTAAAATTTTTTATTGACATTTTTTACATTAATGTTAACTGGGGCCAGAGAGATAGCACAGAGGTGGGGCGGGACGTTTGCTTTGCATACAGCTGACCTGGGAGGGACCCGATTCAATTCTTGGCATCCCATATGGTTCCCCAGCCTGCCAGGAGCGATTTCTGAGTGCAGAGCCAGGAGTGACCTGGAGCACTGCTGGGTGTGACCCAACTAACCAATCAATCAATAGAATAAATAAAATAAAGTTAATAAAATGTTAAATAGAAATATAAACCTGTAATTTTCTTTTTGAATTCTACCTTGATCTGTGTTTTTAATATTAAGATATTAGTCTCATAGAAACTGTTAGGAAAAATTCATGTTTCTTTGATATTTTGGAGGAGCCTGAGAAAATAAATTTTGTTTGAAAGTTTGATAGAACTCATTAGTGGTCTCATATAAAACTGGGCTTTTATTCTTAGGGAAATTTTTTATTACTGTTTTAGTTTGCTTGCTCATGACTGGTCTAGTCATATGTTCTGTTTTAG
Source organism: Suncus etruscus (assembly GCF_024139225.1). Lineage (NCBI taxonomy): Eukaryota > Metazoa > Chordata > Mammalia > Eulipotyphla > Soricidae > Suncus > Suncus etruscus. Next base: position 80,100,404 of record NC_064850.1, read on the forward strand.
CTCCTGATTCAATCTTGTATGGCTTTTAGAATTCATCTCTTTTTTCTAGGTTCTTTAGTAACCTATTATGATTTGTGTGTGTGTGTGTGTGTGTGTGTGTGTGTGTGTTTCTTTGTGGCATTTATTGTAAATATTTTTCCCTTTTTGTTGATTCAATTTATTTGAACTTTGTCAATTTAACTAAGTGTTTGTCATCTTTTTCATTTAATAAAAACTGGAAGAAGATCTGGATTTTATTTACACTCTGTATATTTTTCTTGGATTTTATGTTGCTGAGAATTCATCTTAGTAAAATTACTAGTGTGTTGATTGAGAAATCTGAAACCTATTTACTATACTGGATGAGTCAGATTAAGTTTGATCCAATAAAAGCATTGTCCAAGACAAAAGAGTAAGAATTTTTTCAATGGCCAATTACTAACTTGTTTTCTTTCTTTTTAAAAATCATTTTGTTATATAAATTTAAAAATCTTTTTAATTATGAAAATGATACAAATAAAATTACTCAAGATTCAATGATTATTCTCTGATTCTTAATATTTTCTTTACTTTTTTTGGTGGGGGGCACACCTGGTGATACTCAGGGGTTACTCCTGGCTATGTACTCAGAAATTGCTCCTGGCTTGGGGGACCATATGGGACGCTGGCAGATCAAACCATGGTTTATCCTAGATCAGCCGAATGCAAGGCAAATGCCCCACCACTTATGCCACTGCTCAGGCCCCCCTATTATATTTCTTGATACAGGTTCTTTCATTCATTCTTCCATTTTCACATGAAGTTCTAGTTATTGAAGTTCTAGTTTGCAAGAGGAGATATTTTGTAGCTTATCTTTGTGATCAGAATCCTATGGTTTGTTTGTAAGTGAAAGAAATTCTACTCAAGTGCTTAGTAATAACACTGTTAAAGAAAACCAGGAAATTTGTTAGCTTGAGGCCATACACATAGCTAGGATCTAGAGTCTCACTTAACATCATGCTTTTGATTCTTCATTTTTCAAATTTTCTTAATTCTGTTTTTGTTTTTCTTTTTTTGGGATATTTATTAAGTGATCAAGATTATTATTCTTTTACTTTTAGATTAAGAAAGACGATTCTGGGGCCGGAGAAATAGCATAGAGGTAAGGCGAAGAGATAGCATAGAGGTAAGGCGTTTGCCTTTCATGCAGAAGATCATTGGTTCAAATCCAGCATCCCATATGGTCCCCCAAGCCTGCCAGGAGCGATTTCTAAACGTGGAGCCAGGAGTAACCCCTGAGAGCTGCCAGGTGTGACCCCCCCCCAAAAAAAAGACCATTCTACCTTGCATTTCACCACTTAAGCAAACTCAATCAAATAAAGTTTCTGTTCTAGTAGTTTTAGATGTTTCGTTGGTTTGTACTTGACAATAGTAATATTCCTGTTCTTAATACAATAATACATATAGACTATCATATCTGACATATGTGAGTGTAGGGAAGTTCTTGAAGAGCATGAAGGTGATTAGTTCTATAAGTATTATGTGAGAGAAATTTTTCCCTGAAGAAAACAAAGTTTGGCAGGCTATACAATGTCTTTGTCATAATAGCATATTTAGATTTCCTACAGCACTGTGCTATATATAGGAAAGAATTCTGTAGCTCTTTTACAGGAGCATTGAAGGAAAGAAGAGAAAAATAATCACTTCTATTTGCATTGTTTTTTTACTGCCTAAGAAAATTAAAGACATTTTAAACAACTTAACCTGATAAGTTAATTGTAAGAGAGCCATACTCTGAAAAGGCAGGAGTTGTCAGTTTTTTATTAACACCTTACTATATAGTATAATTCTACCCCATTTCCTTGGGGCTATATGTAAACAAATATGGTTTTTGTGAATCAGAGAAAGTTTATGAGTAAATAATATTTGTTTAAACATTAGAAGAATACTAGAATTAGTATTTGTACAATAACTTCATAATTGCCTTAAGGATGAAGGTGACATCTTGTTTCCCATATACTTACAGGATATGGTTTTTGTTGAATATTTTCCCTCTGAGATAATATAATATTTCTTCATCTTTTGCATTGCAGCAGGAGAAAGTGGAAGGCAGAGGGCATAAGGTACATGCCAGCTAACCGTCCTTCCTGAGAAAGAAAAGGGGCCTTTGGCAGTGAGAAACTGGCCTGGCACTACCAATGGGCATTGATGTTGCTAGGAGCTAGCCTAGCACTCACAGCAAGCCCTGGCAACAGAAAGGACAACCCTAAAGATACTAGAATTATAAAGAGGGTTACTGAGCAAAGAAGGATAACTTTACTATTCACAAGTTGGACTAGATTTGATCTTCAGGTAGACCAATATGAGAATTATTAAAACAGTATAAAATATTTCTACATTATGTAAATAGTTACTCAGAAAGTAAACTAAGAGAAATAAACACTGTGGAACACAGTTGTATTTTATAAAGAAGAGAACCTAGATGGTTTTTGTTTTTGCTTGCGGGGAAAATGTCTGCATAGGGATTATTCCTGGCTCTTTGGACCATATGCAGTGAAGGAATCAAACCCAGGTCAGCTGCATTCAAGACAAGTGAATTTTGTATTATTTCTCTGACTCCAAGAAGAGAACTTTGTTTTGACATTTTTCTTAAATAATCAAGATTTAAAAAAATATTTAATTAAAGCATTGAGATTTACAAAATTATCTAATTATTTGTAGCTGAGTTTTAGGTATATAATGTTCTAGCACCAATCTCATTATCAATGTCAATCTGCCTTCACCAATGAATGTTCCTAGTTTCCTTCTTATACCTCCCCTTCCCAGCCTACCATCTTTACAGACACCTTTTAAAGTTTATTTGTTAAAGTTTAAGTCTCATAATTTCAGTGTTGCTGACTCTGTGATTTGGATATTGTCCTTTCTTAACATAGCCAATGTACTTGAATATTCTTTAAAAACTTTTTTTTTTTTTTTTTTTTTTTTTTTGGTTTAGGAGCATACTCAACAATGGTCAGGATTTATTCTGAGTTTTGCAACTTAGAAATTATTCTATGTGTGCTTAGGGACATATGGGATGCTGGGGATACAAACTGGGTCAGCTGCTTGCAATATTCTTCCTGCTGTACTAAACTCTCCAGCCCAAACAAGATTTATTCTTTTAAAAAGCAAATGACATAAATGTTACAGAGAAACAAGTGCATCTTGAAATTCTCAGAGAATAAAAATGAATAGTGTTCAAAATCACAATCTTTTATGCTTTTCTCCACAACCTTCATTCACTAGCAAGAACCATTGCTAAACTAATAGTGAGTTTATTCTGTGAAGCATTTTAAAAATGCTTTACTAGTTTAGATTAGGTTATACTTTATGTTATACACATAGTATAAGATTTTCTTATATGTGATCTCTATGTGTATATTTATAGATACATACGTACATATTATATATGTACATCTAAAATATATTCTACCAATTGCTTCCTTCCTATTTCTATAGCAAATAGAGCTGCTAACTGTTTAATATTTAACTTTTTTCTAGATATGGACAAATGCCAGAATGTACTTTTCTAAGTTTATTGCTACAATTGTGATGAAAGTACATATTTTCTCTTGCTCTAACAATTCAGCAGCTTTTTTCAGTTTTTACTTTATATTATTATTTTTATTTGCATTTCCTTGATTGCTACTGATATTGAGGACCTTCAGAAGTTTTTTCTTTATATATATATATATATAGTCTTTATATATATTTATATATATAGTCTTTATATATAGTTTTTCGTATTTTTTATGTTCTTGTTATCTATGGTATTTTTAGTATTCTCTTGATTATTTGCATCTTATGTTATATACAACAATCTTCTGTTACACACATGCAAGTCGCAAAAAGTCACTACCTTGTTCATCTTTTAACAAAGATAATTCTTTTCTTATAGAAGATTTAAATTTTTATTTTTTTGGTTTTTGGGGCCACACCCATTTAATGCTCAGGGGTTACTCCTGGCTAAGCGCTCAGAAATCGCCCCTGGCTTGGGGGGACCATATGGGACGCGAGGGGGGGGATCAAACCATGGTCCTTCCTTGGCTAGCGCTTGCAAGGCAGGCACATTACCTCTAGCGCCACCTCACTGACCCCAAAAAGATTTAATTTTTATGTAATGAGTTTTTAAAAGGAATTTGTCTTAATTAGTGAATTTTTCATTTTTAAGAAAAGTTTCCGGGGCCGGTGGCACTAGAGGTAAGGTGTCTGCCTTGCAAGCACTAGCCAAGGAAGGACCGCAGTTCGATCCCCCCGCATCCCATATGGTTCCCCCAAGCAGGGGCAATTTCTGAGCGCTTAGCCAGGATTAACCCCTGAGCATCAAACGGGTGTGGCCAAAAACCAAAAAAAAAAAGTCTCCATATGAATGTAATAATGATATTTTAATAATAATATTTTCTCAATTTTGTTCACATATGTTTTTGCTTTAATGAGGGTTTTGTTTGTTTGTTTTGTTTTTTGGGGGGGTTTAGGCTACACCCTGTGACACTTAGTGGTTACTCCTGGCTATGCACTCAGAAATCGCTCCTGGCTTGGGAGTCCATATGGGACGACAGGGGGTTGAATCATGGTCTGTTCTAGGTCAGCCACATGGAAGGCAAACGCCCTACCACTGCACCATCGCTTCATTACCTTAAATGAGCTTTTAAAATAAATTTATCTTACACTAGTGGATATTTTATTTTTAAGGAAAGTTTTCACATGCATATAATGATAATTTAATAATATTTTCTCAATTTTGTTCAAATATGAGATACTTACAGAATTTCAACTTTGTTTTGATGATTAAAGTAGAAAACAAATTTGTCTTTGCTTACATGTTAATGGCACCAGAATTTTCAGGTCCATTTTTTTTTCCTTTTGGGGTGAGAGATATAATTAAAGCTTTAGAATTTGCTAGTGATATTGAACTTTTATACTTTGTGTGCCTTCATTTAATTATTTAAAATATAATTATATTTCTCATAGGATTAAGCAACAAATAGAACTAATTATATGAAAGGTTCTTAGAATAGTGCCTGGAATGTTATAAGCCCTTCTCCCTTTCATGAACATCAAGAAAAAATTAGGGCACAGCGGTAGGGCATTTACCTTGCATGTAGCAGCCCAGGTAGGACTGTCTTTCAAATCCCAGAGTCCCATATGGTCCCCTGAGCCTTCCAAGAGCAATTTCTGAGTGCAGAGCCAAAAGTAATCCCTGAGCGCCCATAAGGTGTGACCCAAAAACCAAAAAAATAAATAAATAATCTCCCCTCTATTGAACAGATACACATTTGCTGTGATTTATATATACAGAAGTGAGCATGTATTTGAATACTAGTCTGTTTCATTGGCATATCTATCTATTTATATATATATATATATATATATATATATATATATATATATCAGTACCTTGTTTAAACTACTAAAGTTGTAGGATACACTTGCTGTCTAGAAAGGAGTATCTCTCATTATTCATTTAGTTGTTTATTTTTGAAATCGGCAACCTCAGGCTGGAGAGATAGTACAGTGTGGAGGGCATATTCCTTGCTTGCAGATACTTGGATTCTCTCTCTGGCACTGCATATGATTCCCCGAGAATTTCCAGGAGCATCTCTGAGTACAGTGCCAGGTCAGTTCAGCACAATGAGCTTGATGGGACCTTAGGAATCATATCTTCTGTAGAAGTGTTCTAGAAGGAAGGATTCCATCTCATCCACCTCATGAACTGGAAAATATCCTGGACTTCAAGACTTGATGCTGAGAGCAGGGCTCAGGCTACAGCCATTCGTTGCAGATCTACAGAAATAGATATTCTTCATTTTCCACAGCAGATATAATTTCCAGTTCTTCTTTGTTCTGGCCTGTCTTTAGAGTCTCCTTGAGTTTTTATAGGATATTAGTAAAAGTGACTGCTATTACTGCATATACTCTTGTCAGTTAACTTCATCCCCTTTTACGAGCTATATGACTCTGAATCATATAGCTGACTTTGAGATTTCCTGTCTATATGAGTAGAGCCTACTACAGAAAAGAAAGATTTCTTATCTGGATTTATTCAAAACAAATGCCATGAGCATTAAAACATGCTAAAAGTGTCAAAGAGCATGAAAAACAAATACCTTATGTAATAATATGCAATCTACCTGTTTGCTGCGGGTCTTTGTCAAAAGAAGTGTTGTTAATGTTAGTAGCAGTCATACACAATTTAACCAACAATCATGATTTTTCTTCTTTATTTTATGTGGAAAACCTTGACTTCTGAAATTCTGTGTCCAATTTTCCAAGAGCACTGTAATATGAGTCTAGGTCCTCTACGATTCTTTTCCATAAACCTTGCCAAAAAAGTATTACAACAATTCTACAGATATAATTTAAAGATTTTCTTTCAACAATCTAATTTGAACATAGTTGCCCTCATAGTAATACCTTCATTTATGATCTTTCTTGTTAAATACACATTTATATTTTATAGCCACTTTCTCATAGATTAGATATTCTTATCTTTATTAACTTAGTACAAGTTTATCTCCCAATCATTTGGAAACAAGTTGCTAATCTATTTTTTATATAACATAGGTTTTTGAATGCTCATAACCAGTGATCTTTTAACATATATTATACTTGGCAAAAATGTCTTCTTCACATTGTAAATTAAACAGAATGTATTCATCTTTAAGAACTTTAGTCATGAAACTTTGATTTCTAAAAACAGATATTAAAGGGTTTTAAAACTAACACACATAAATTATCACGAAACAGCAAGAATTTCACACTTACAAAGTTTAGTTCTCTTAAGTCAAGAAAAGATTTGAGACCTGGCGACAAGGCTGACACAAAACAAAGTTATCTTCATAATAGTATATATTTTGATATATGGAAAGACTAACAATGGTTAGGAAAAAATTATCAGAATAATTCCCACATTTTTATTCTATTCTTAGAATTGCTAAAGTGAAAGAAGTGGCCCTGAGTTTTAAAACAGCTCAATTTCCTTTTATCTGCAATCTGTTATCAGCAGTTAATTTATTAACATACAGACAGTAACTTTCCAGGGCTTTTGGATTCCTCTTGGAGGGAAGGGCTTGAAATAGAGTATTTTGGCATTCCTAGGCCAAATACACTGAAACTGTCAGTGTATTCCCAAAACACCCTAAAAGGTGGGTGATTATCTAGGATTTGAAGCCTAATTTTCATACTTCTTATGAGTAGCAGCAACTTATGGTGAGAGAAAACTAACAGACAGACTTTGGCATTCTTTCTTAGAGTCCCTTTAATTCTTTCTCCCGAGGGAACTTTAACTCCACCTGACTTACTGAATTGTCAGTCACTGAATTGGCGACTCCATCAATGATCTCTGCGAGGCACACCGAGTTCCAGGGGTCCTAACCTAGCTTCAAACATGACCACTGCTACCTGTAGAGCCTAATCTTGAGTGCGGTGGCTTTTGGAGGACCTTGCTTCTGGATCTGCAGAGAAAGAAGTTCTGACATGCTAACTGGCTTGTCTTTTCTGATCAGTTCTTTCTGCCTGCCTGGAGTTCTGCTTAGACCCGCGACTGTGTCCTCATTAACATCTCAATTACTTCTTGGCGACGTCTAGCAAGATTCCTTTGTTGGAAAGGGTTCTTGTCTGAGGGCTGTCCCTCAGAATCTTAACATGCTTTCACTAGTGTGTTTCCCTGTGTCTCTCCCCATGTGGCTCACTGTACATGAGACATATAAGGGACGGGGTGCTTCCAAATGGAGACCAGACATTCACCGTTAGATTTCCAAAGGAAGCGTACACCTCAGCAGGTTTTCATGATTACTTTACCTCCTTCCTCGAGTTCTTCACCGCAAAATTCCTTGGTGGTGGCCAATTATAATGTTGGTGGAGGTCCTCCGGCGACATATGTGAAGAGAGGAAAGAGAGGCAGCACCTGGCACCCAGGAATGGTTGGGTAAAGCTAAAAAGGACAAATTCTATTCTTAGCCCCCACATGGCACAGACATCAAGCTTGCCAGCCCACTGGGGAGCCATCAAACCATACCTGACCACTTGGTCTGCCAGGGCGTGGGATTTAATTTCTATCACCTGATTTCTCGGGAAGCAGGTGCAAGAAATTGCTATTTGGAGAAAAGGAAATTCAGTCCAAGACTTTGCCCAGGCCTTTTAAATCTACCATCTTCCCTCATAGAAAAGAATTTCAGGAGGAGACTAGTAGTAAAGTAAAAATAAGTTTTATTTGGCAATTCCAAGGAAGTGGAGGAAGAGAATACAAAAGAGAGAGTAACGAAGGCAAGAGAGAACACGAGCACAGAGGTTCCAGGTACACATAAAATTATAAGTGTACAAAAGTACACATCTTGACCAGGCCATTTCTGTTAATAAATCAGGAACTATTCTGAACATTGAACCATTTGACAGTGCCCAGGATTTGGACTGCCAGCATCAGCTTGACTTAGGGCTTGGGGTTTGGGGATATCTCTGGTTAAGCCTTTTTCAGACTGATTCTGCAGAATCAGTAGCTGCTCATCATTCTTGGGAGATGGGGGTCTCTCTGGTTTAGTGCCAGTAGTCAATGAGAAATTACCATCCCAGGAAAGGCCTTTAGATCGAGAACTCGTCACCGCTGGCATGGAACTCTTTCCCTGTTGTGGCATGTGTGCAGGAGAATCTCTAGGGAGCCTGGCACATACAGTTTAGAGCAGAGGTCTCCAACTCCTGGACCGCAGGGTGTTTGCGGCCCTCCGTACAACATTTTGTGGCCCGCGGCCGGCCTTCAAATATCGCAGTGTTTGCGATTATTCGCTTATCGAATAATCGCAATAAAAGTCGCATTAGTAAGAAAAAAATCGCATTAAACATTCGCATACCCCAAGCAGTTCCGTTCGGGGTATGCAAATGTTTAATGCGATTTTTTTTTCTTACTAATGCAATTTTTTATTTCAAATATTCGGTAAGCGAAATCCCTTATGGGGCCCTGCCTCACCCCGACTTTGCCTCCTGCAGCCCCCAGGTAAATTGAGTTTGAGACCCCTGGTTTAGAGTGAGAAATGCAGATAGACGGACCAGAGCAACATGAAGCTATTCCGAACAGGAGCCATGTTCACTGATATTCCAGTGAAAGGCATGGCTCATTCAGTCCAGCTTGAGGGGGCCGTCATGGTGATAATTCACCAGAGGGTCAAGTCTTTCATCATTGTTGCAGTCTTTTCGTGTCCTCAAGTCGCTGTTCAGGTGCCAGTTGAAAAATCACCCCATGGGCTGTATCTCCAACCCCAGGTGAATGAATCTGAATCAGAGTCTCTGAATAAATAATCCAGACCAGGCTGAGGGTGAAACATGAATTGTTTCTCCGGCCATCTTCTACCTACTATGGAGAGCAAACTGCCTGCCAGAACTGCCATTTTTGTTTGTTTGTTTGTTTGTTTTGTTTTTGGGTCACGCCCAGCAGTGCTCAGGGGTTACTCCTGGCTCTATGCTCAGTAATCGCTCCTGGCAGGCTCAGGGGACCATATGGGATGCTGGGATTTGAACCACTGACCTTCTGCATGCGAGGCAAACACCTTACCTCCATGCTATCTCTCCGGTCCCAGACTGCCATTTTTATTTAGTACAGAGACCACCCTTGGGTGGAGCAGTAAGAGCTCAGGCTATCCTGAGCCATTCCTCCCAGGTATGCAAGTAAGACAATCTCTGTTTGGGGGTAAGTCCAAGTTAAGGAACCAGGGATGATTTCTGTTTGAGGTAAAATAAGGTGTAACCTAACATGTAGGTACCAAGTGAATGGGCCTAAGGAGTACACATGCACCGAGTAAATATTTTTATTCTATAAACATTTATTTAAAGATTGCAATAAATTTAAAAGTTGGAAAAATGATATGTGAATTTCTAGTAAAGATAGAAACATAGTATAGTGCCCCCCCAAGTTTGTTTTTGATGTGTTTTGGTGATATACTATTTTCCTTATTGCTTTTCTTTCAGATTATAAATTGACTTCAGAATTCCTAATATTGTTGCTGTCAAGTTCAGATAGGAGAGTAATATTATAGTTTAATTTTGATTTGGTCAAGTTTCTGTCTTTGGAAAAATCACTATACAGAAAAGAATATTACACTCAACTAACTTACCTTTATTTCTTGTTTCCCACCTGGAATTCTTGAGTGATAGGAAAATTACCCAAGGGAATAGTATGCATGCAATATGAATTGTTTAATTGGGAGATATGTTTCTCCTACACTGATATTTAGTCTGATTTAGTTATTGCTTTCCTCCTAAATTTTTAAGTATTTTTACTCTGGAGGGATTTTTAGAGTGTATTGTATCTAAATTTATGTATATCTATAATGTCTTTTTATTTTATGTTTATATGAATTGCAAAATGTTTAAAATGTCAATCCATTTTTAAATTGTACATAACATTGGTCTGATTTTGTTTCTTTCTCTTTTTCTTTATAACCCAGCTAATATTATTCTTTCTCCCACATAATATTTATTATGGAATTATGATTTATAATATTGTTAATGATATAGTTTCACATATGCAGTCTTCCTATGCCACTCTTACTAGTATTTCTCCATCATGATTCAAGATATCCTCCTACCCACTCCCATACCCTGCCTTACAGAGTGGTGAGTTCAGTTAGAGAAATAACTACACTAACAACTATCATGTCAATGGTAGTAAGTGAAAGAAATAGAAGGCTTGTTTTGAATACAGGCGGGAATGGGGGAGGAAGTGATGGGAGGCATTAGTGGTGAGGTTGCACTGGTGAAGGGGGGGTGCTTTATTTTTTTATAACTGAAACCCAACAACAACATATTTGTAATCATGGTGCTTAAATAAAGATATTATTTGAAAAATAAAAAATGAACTGAGTTCTGTGTGCTGATTCTCTTATTCTATTCTCACTGACCAGTTATTCTCTTGCTATATTTTCATAAATTCCACATGTAAGACAATATTTTGTGTCTGTTCTTCTCCTTAGAACTGATTTAGCACAATAGCCACTAGCTATTTGTCACATATAGTGACACATTATATGGTTTCATCTCTCTTAAGCTGAGTAGTCTCATCTCTCTTATAAGCTATATTTATATGTATAATATATACACATAGTATATATGTATATATACACGTGTATATATACACAGAGTATATATATATATATATATAGTTTCTTTTTTATTCATTTGTTTTGGGGCACTTCAGTTGTTTTGAAATCTTGTCCTTTGTGAATAGCACTCTCCTTTATCCTTGGAATTAAAATTTCATATGAAAACAAGTTTGGGTCTCTTACTATACAATATGTGTAGAACATAGTAGGCGTTTTTATATTCATATTATTCACATTAAAAACTATGTTTTGGGCCCGGAGAGATAGCACAGTGGCGTTTGCCTTGCAAGCAGCCGATCCAGGACCCAAGGTGGTTGGTTCGAATCCCGGTGTCCCATATGGTCCCTCGTGCCTGCCAGGAGCGATTTCTGAGCAGACAGCCAGGAGTAACCCCTGAGAACCACCGGGTGTGACCCAAAAACAAACAAACAAAAAAAAAACACAAAAAAACCCACTATGTTTCTTCTAGTTTCTCTCTGAACCTTATAATTATTTTGTTCTTCCATCTGAGATTTAATTGTAAAATAAATTTTAAAATTTATTTGACTTTCATATAACATTTTTTGTTCTCAGTATTAATTTTAGTATATATGCATGTAATTAAATAACTAATATATATTTAATAAATGTGTATATATTTGCATTTTACATAATGTATATATACAATTACTTCTTCTGGTTTTTGCTGTCAATTTATTGTTTTTCCTCAAATTAAGTTCTTTCCTAGAGTTTAAAAGTAGATGTTCTGTATTATTTATTTGCAATTTTTGTTTATTAATATGTATTTGATTTTTATAAAATAATTGTATTCCTATTTTTATTTAGTCTTCTTTAATAGAAACTTTATTTTTTGCTTATTTGGTATTTTCCTTCTTTTTGAAATAATGTTATTTAAGTACCATGTTTAAAAAATTTTTTTTATTCAATGAAAGACTTTAATTCAGGCAGAATTGGTCAGTAAACTGGATTATGCCTTCCCCTCACTCTGGCAACATTAAAGTAATTTTTATAATATAATATTAGCTGTTTTTATAGGTCTGTACTTTCCTTTATTTTTATCAGAATGGTAATTTTTTTCTTGTTTTTAAATATAAAATTTTTATTTAAGCAGCATGATTACAAGCATGACTGTAGTTTACAAAATTTTATGGTTGAGTTTCAGTCATTGGTTTTCCTCTTTAAAATAATCTAGTATATCTTAATTAATGTGTGTTTTATTCTTTTTTGTTAATGTGTAAGTTTAATGTAAGAAAATAATGGACAATGGTTTATAGAAAGAGAGAGATACAAAAAAGGGTGATTATTTTTGCATTATCTGGTTGTTGATATATTTTTATGTAATTTTTTAAAATGTTGTATTTATTTATTTATTTTTATTTTATGAGGACAAAGTTGCAAAGAAAGAGGACAAGGTGAAGTTACAGTGTAAAGACAATCCCCCATAAACAGAATTCTCAGAAGAAATTCCCTTACAGACACTTTAATTTGAACTTTCAGCCAAAAAACATTAAGATAAATAAAACAAAACAGATACATGATGGTCATTGATATTGTTATAGTAGTTTTTTCCCCCAAACTGAAGATAAGATGGCAGAGCTAATTTTTTCTTTATGTGTGTGGACTCTTTTACTAAGCTTTTGTGATAATTAACTCGTTAATTAATTTTTGGATTGGGGACCACTCCTTAGAGTGCTCAGGTCTTACTTCCCGCTTTGCACTCTGACAGTGTTTTGGGTGGTGGTGGGAGCATATTGGAAACTGGAAATTGATCCTTAGTTTGTCCTCTCTTTAGCCTGTCTTTTGTGACCTTTAAAAAACTCTACAATTGAGGGGCCAGAGTGGTGGTGCTAGAGGTAAGGTTTCTGCCTTGTGCCAGCTAGCCTAGGACAGAGGGCAGTTCTATTCCCTAGTTTCCCATAAGGTCCCCGCAAGCCAGGGGTGATTTCTGAGCGCATAGCCAGCCAGGAGTAACGCCTGAGTGTCAAATGGGTGAAGTCCAAAAAACAAAACAAAACAAAACACTACAATTAGTATTTTCTTCTTTATTCTTTGTCAAATAAGTAAACTTCTTCTAAATATAGTCCTAATTATTTAATGGAATATAGATCCTTCCCATAAGTCCTATTTGGGTATTATTAAAATTAGGTCTTCAAATGTTTTTAGAGTTTCCATCTGGTCTTAGAAATAGAACATACTTTCCACCTCTTTATAATTATTGCTGTTTGAATCGCCTTAGCTCCAGCTTGACTGAGAATGTAAGTGAAGTGATTGCATTCAAGCCACAAATTTCAGAGAATTACATTTGGTGGGTGAACACCAAGAACTGAGAATACTTTAAGTTCATTATGCTCTAACAAATGAAGATTTATTATCCATTTTGGTATATGATTTGATTTTTAAAAACATTCCAATTCTAAAGCTTTTTTAAATCTATTAGTTTCATGCTCATTATTTATTTTTTTAAGTTTATATTTATTTTAAAATGTTCTTTATTTTGGGGGAATTGGGCCACACCCAGTGATGCTCAGGGTTTACTCCTGGCTCTGTGCTCAGAAATCACTTCTGAAAGGCTCAGGGGACCATATGGAATGCCTGGAATCGAACATGGGTTCGTCCCTAGTCAGCTGAGTGCAAGGCAAACTCCCTGATGCTGTGCTATTGCTCTGGCCCTCTTTATTCAAATTAACAAAAGAGCTGGGTGATAAAATAGTTTTTAGGATATTCTAGTTTTTTAATCATTTTGCTGGCATATAAATTTAGTTTCTGAAATAATCTATTAAAAAGTACCTTCTAATATCCTCCTTTTTTGCTCAAAATGTCATTCAGAAATTCTCATCTCTCATTATGTAATGTGCATCTGCCATATGAGCTTGTCTTTTTTTTTCTATTGCTTGCTTCAATACAGCTATTAGTTTTCAACTTAAGCAGCATTCTACAGTCTTTGTGATCAATTGAAAACACAAACATGATCTTAACTATTTCCCATCCAAACCCTCTAAAATGTGACTTTGCAAATTCTCCAGCAAGAATGAATCTGGGCTGTAGCAGTGGTGTGGAGCGGTAAGGTGTTTGCCTTGCTGGCGCTAGCCTAGGATGAACTGCAGTTTGGTCCCTGGCATCCCATATCCCCACCACCCCCAAGCCAGGAGCAATTTCTGAATGCATAGCCAGGAGAAACCCCTGAGTGTCACTGAGTATGGCGCCCCCCCCCCAAAAAAAAAACAAAAACAAAACACAAACCAAACAACCAAAAAAAAAAAAAAAAAAAGAAGTGATGTCTATTGCCCCATCTCTAATAATCACACTCTTTTGTTGAAAAAAATTTGATCTTAATTTTTTTTTCATGATAGAACATGAAACAGAAACAAGGTGACAATTTTGAGCTTAGACCATTAAAAGTATTCTAAGTACACTCTACTTAGATCTGTGTGGCTACTCTGAGACAGATTGGAAGTGACTTTCAGAATAGTGATGAGATTTTTAGTTAAGAAAGAAGTCACGGCCGGGCGGTGGCGCTGAAGGTAAGGTGCCTGCCTTGCCTGCGCTAGCCTTGGACGGACTGCGGTTCGATCCCCCGGTGTCCCATATGGTCCCCCAAGCCAGGAGCAACTTCTGAGCACATAGCCAGGAGTAACCCCTGAGCGTTACCGGGTGTGGCCCAAAAACCCCCCCAAAAAAAAAAATTAAAAAAAAAAAAAAAAAAGAAAGAAGTCACCTAGCTAAGTCCAAGCCAAAATTTCAAAGTTCTGGAGTATCTTATTAAAACAATGATGAATAAAATTTGATAATTACACTGCCTCCTTTCCATATAGACTAGTGCTAATATATAGGGAATTGAATCTCAATGTGACCAAGACCACATCATTTCATTAACTTATGTTTAATTTAACCTATATTTATATCTACATATTGATACATATAATTTATAATCTTAATTATATAATATATAATATATTTGTTTATCTTAGAGAAAAAAGTTCAATCTAATCTAGGGGTCATCCAAGCAAACGAACATTTCAGTAGAGACATGGGGAATATATATTTTCACTTTGGAAATCTGGTATCATGGCCAACATGTAAATACTGTATGAATGGGGATTCTGCTCATTTTTGGGAAATATTTTGATGTGGCACATTTATAAGAAAAGTAGTAGACCTCATTTTTGGCAATTAACTAGAAGTTCATGTACCAGAAAACTTATTTAATAAAGAATGTTAGTTTAGATTAACATAAAGGAATAGTTATAAAAAAGTTATGGAAGATTGAGAAGATACAGAAAAAATTTCAGACAAAAATTTATGTCTATAAATGTCACAGAAAGTTAACTAACTTAAGTACAAAGACACTTAAACTTCTTGTAAGATAAAGATAAATAGTGAAATAAGAGTCAGTATTTATATCAATTCCTACTGACCAGCATATTCTGAATCTCTAGTTTACTCTAATAGTTAATTCTCGACTATTAATGATTTTCCCCTTTAATATTCTGCTATAAAATAAATTTGGGGGTGTTTGGGCAACAGTTAGTGGTGCTTAGGGTTACTCTTGGCTCTATACTCAGAAATTACTCCCGCAAGGCTCAGGGGAACTTAGTGGATGCCAGGGATTAGACCTGGGTCGACTGCACATAAAGCAAATGCTCAACCCACTATGCTATTGCTCTGGCTTCAAATATTTTTCTTTACTTATTTGTTGTTTTAGAGGCCACAACCAGAAGTGTTACTGGCTTACTACTGACACTGTGTTCAGGAGACTCTGCTGAAAAGCTTTTGGATCATATAGTGTTTTGGGTATCCCACCTGGGGTGTCATATGCCAAGCAAGTTCCCCACTCATTTTACTATTGCTTTGACCCATATAAAGAAAATGTTTAGAAGTTAAAAAAAAAAAGTAGCTTGTTAGAGAAAATAAAGCAAAAATTTCCATATAATATCAAATTATAATACTGGATTTTATTTTATTTTATTTATTAATTTTTTGTTTGTGTTTTGGGTCACATCCAGCAGCACTCAGGCATTAATCCTGCCTCTGCTCTCAGAAGTCACTCCTGGCAGGCTCAGGGGACCATATGGGATGTCGGGATTCAAACTGGGGACCGTTCTGTATTGGTTGTGTGTAAGGCAAACACCTTACTGCTGTGCTTACCTTACTACTCTCCAGCCCCTATTTATTAATTAAAAGAAAACTTCATTTATTTATTGATTGTTTTTTTGGGAGGGTCTCACCCAGTGATACTCAGGGGTTAGTCCTGGCTCTGCACTCAGAAATCGCCCCTGGCAGGCTGGGGGACCGTGGGGGTTGCCAGGAATCGAACCAGGTTCCTCCTGTGTTGTCCACATGCAAGGCAAATGCCCTACCGCTGTACTAACTCTCAGGCCCAACACTGGATTTTAGAAGTGAAGAAAAGTTGAAGCCAAAATATACAGCATAAGAGCATGGTTTTGTCCCCCTCCAAAGCTAAAGCAGAGGTAAAAATAAAGAACATATAAAGTGTACATATCATATAAGATATATTGAATAAATTAGTAGATAAAATAATGTCATATTACCAGAAACTGTTGTAGTCTTTTAGAAGTATGATGTATATATAATGTGATTTAATTTATCTTTAAATATTTAAGTTCATCCTTGTATTAGTATTCATGACTACTGAAACTATATATGATGGGATCAGATACTTTCTGTTGAACTTTTCATGATTAAATAATTCTATTTTAGGTCAAGATAATTACATTATATTCATAAAATATCAATGGCATTATTTCTTGAAGAGAAGTTTGGTTTCCTTACACCCAATTACATCAAATTCTGATTACATGTAGTCTAAAGAAGATGAAGAAAAATAGCTTTCATTTCAAAGGCTGCTTACAAGACACTTCCAACTACTATTACTCTGGAACCTTCAGGGTCTATCTTTAGCCTTCATTAATTTTTTTTTCACTCTGTCATCTAATGTAATGGTTTAATATGGATAACAACTACTTTGCCTCCATTTTGATATAACTCCACGTGCTTCTATTTCCAAATTTATAGGATACTGGGCTTTCATGTCTGATCAACATCGCCAACACCATTTACGTAATCTATTCATCAAATTATCTCCATATCTTTTATTTTCCCATAAATCAGGGATCTCAAACTCGCGACCTGCTGGCCGTTTGCGGCCCTCCGTACAACATTTTGCAGCCCTCCGTACATTTTGTGGCCCTCGGCCAGTCTTCAAATATCGCAGTATTCACGATTATTCGCTTACCGAATAATCGCAATAAAAATCGTATTAGTAAGAAAAAAATCGCATTAAACATTCATATACCCCGAGCAGTTCCATTCGGGGTATGCTAATGTTTAATGTGATTTTTTTCTTACTAATGCGATTTTTTATTGCGAATATTCGGTAAGCGAAAACCCTTATGCTGTCCTGCCTCACCCCGACTTTGCCTCCTGCGGCCCCCAGGTAAATTGAGTTTGAGACCCCTGCCATAAATGTTTTTGTTTTGTTTTTGGGTTACACACAGCGGTGCTCAGGGGTTACTCCTGGCTCTGCTCTCAGAAATTTCTCCTAGCTGGCTCTGGGGGCAGACCACCATCTGTCCTGGGTCGCCTGCGTGCAAGGCAAACTCCCTAATGCTGTGCTATCTCTCTGGCCCCATACTTTCCGATAACTTTTAATACTTCAGGTAACCCTGAAACCTGCATATTAGCAACTAGATTCTAAGATGCGATTTTTATGTCTCTTTTTATTGTACACCAAAGCCAAAATGTTGCCTAGTTTGGAGGCATCTTTAATCCATGATTTTGCAGCGGTTTTTTTCTTTCTATTTCTCTTCTTGTTTCAGATGTCAATATTTCTTTCATGAGACACTATAATCATTATCTCACCTCATATTGTTTTATTGACCAACTTATTTTATTATGCACACTTTGTTTTAAAGCCTCCAAACATTTCTCTCTCTCTCTCTTTTTTTTTAATAAAGACCACTTATATTATCTCTCATCCATTAACTTTCAAAAATAATATACAAGTGACTTTCTTTGGGTAGCATAAGATGTAGCCAAAACAGTATACCTGTTTTTCTTCATGTATATTCAATTTTTTTGTTTGTTTTTTTTGGGGGCTACACCTGATGACTCTCAGGGGTTACTCCTTGCTATGTGCTCAGAAATCGCTCCTGGCTTGTGGAACCATATGAGAAGCCAGGAGATCCAACCAAGGTCCATCCTAGGCTAGTGCCAGCAAGGCAGATGCCCTACTGCTCTGCGCCACCGCTCCAGCCCCGTATGTTCAATTTTTATAGTTTTGTTCCTTTATTATTTATCTTTTGATATCAATATCATGAGTACTCATAAAAGCATTATTCAATTATTAAATTTAGCTAAAATATAGTAAGCATTCATGCTAGATTCTATGCTAGATTATCTCATATTTTACAGAAAACATTGTCCTTATATTTTATTATACATTAATATTATTTTACACACTGTTGTAAATATGTCACATATAACTGAGGTGCACTTGTTTTTTTTAATGTTTTTGTTTGTTTTCTGGGCCACACTCGGCAGCCCTCAGGGGTTACTCCTGACTCTGCATGCAGAAATCACTCCTGGCAGGCTCAGGGAACCAAACAGGATTTAGGGGATTGAATTTGGGTCTGTCCCGGGTCGGCTGTTCGCAAGGCAAACGCCCTACTGTTGGGCCATCACTCTGGCCCCTGTTCTTTTCATTTTATATTATTTGGAAAGTGTATTGTCAAATTATATGAATGTACAGAAAAAATAGTAAAGTTTAGGGTATACAGTGGGTAAGGTATTTGCCTTGCATGTGGCTGAAATGGGATTAATACCTGGTACCATATATGGTTTCTTGAGCACTATCAAGAATGATTCTTAAATGCAGAGATAAGAGTAACTACTGAGCATAACGAGGTGTGGTCAACAAGCAAATCAAAACAAAGAAAGTTTGAATTTCTCAGAAGGGTACACATCCCCCCACTTCTCAAACCTTACCTTGTGCTTCTCCTCTCTTTGATTGCTCCTTGCTGCTTCCTCTGTAATAAACCAGTAAACAAAGAATTAATTCTAGTTTTGCATTGTGAAAAAGGGATTTAAAAGACCTTAAAGTTTTTTCAATTGCATTTCCAAAGGAAATGGACTAAAGGAAGGAAAATTAAAGTAATTTCATATAAAGTTCACAATAACTGACACAACAACTATGAGTATGGTCTAGTACAGTGGTCGGCAACCTGCGGCTCTCTAGCCGCATGTGGATCTTTCCACTTTTAATATGGCTCTTCTGTGTGTCGGGCGGCCACTCCAGGAGTCAGGACTTTGCTCCTAGCCTCTGTCAGTGTGCGCCCTGTGTGTCTCTCAAAATAAATTTCGATCGTGGTTTTGGCGAGATTTGGCTCAGCTGAAAAAAAAAAAAAAAAAAGGTTGCCGACCACTGGTCTAGCATATTTTGTCAGAGGAGAGTTAAACATCTGATATGAGCTAAGACATAAAAATAATTTGCTTACAATTATAAGCAACATTCACATACATGATAAAAATTAATGTAAATAAATATTAGTGAGAAGTTCAGTCTTGAAGGTCGTTTTTTTAATGTCTTCATGAGGAGGATTCTATTTGTTATAGCACATAGCGTCTTCAAGGCCATACTTTTGAAATATAAGAGATAAGAATTATCTTAAAAATCAAGGTCATTCTAACTCTTTGGAGTTAGGTAAGTTAGTATAGAACTGAAATAACTATGTCCAAAATGGTCTTATTTCAATAGTGGTGGAGAGTTTCTTACATTATTCAGGTGATAACTCTATTGAGCTTTTTCATGTAAATTGTAGAGGACATGATGATATACTTCATGCACTCTTTCTTTTTCCTACTTTTAAGCAGAAAATGAAAGAGTAATTCAGTGCTGTGATGATTTTCTTAAGATACTTGGAAGTTATTAGCTACGTAGGAGGTCTCTGTCATACCCCTCCACACAATGGAAGGAATAACAAATAGTGTCTAAGCTGTGATTACATGTGTCTGTGGTATCACCACCATAATCATAGATATTGTGACCAGCAATGATAGCAGACATCAATAATAATCAGTAAAGTAACTATGTTTGCAAGCAATGTGTGTATATATATACATATCTATTTTAATATGTAATCTATATTACTTCTATAATAGAGCATATGTTTTAAGATTTTTATTTTTGTCTCTTGCGTTTGGGTCACACTTAGCTACACTCAGAGCTTACTCCTGACTCTGTATTCATGGATCATTCCTAACAGGCTCTAGGAACCCTGTGGGGGTGCCATGGGTTGAGAATGGGTCAGCCATGTGCAAAGCATGCACCCTGTCCACTTTAATACTCATATATAATGAGATTTAAGCCCCACATATGATGAGATTTAAGCCTCATATATGATGAGATTTTTTTTTTTTTTTTGCTTTTGTATATGTGTGCTTGGGTGTTTTGTTTTTGGGCCACACCTGGTGATGCTCAGGGATTACTCTGGCTATGTGCTTAGAAATTACTCCTGGTTTGGGGGTCCATATGGAATGCCAGGGGATCTAACAATGGTCTGTCCTGGGTCATTCGCAGGCAAGGCAAATGCCTTACCACTGTGCCATCGCTCTGGCCAGTCTCACCCAATTTTTTAAAATTTTTTTTTTGTTTATTCTTTTTCTATTTCTTTCTTTCTACTTTTAAATTTAAATTCATAGCTTCTATACAGAGGCTCCTGGCTATATGCTCAGAAATCTTTCCTGGCTTGGGGAACCTATGTGATGCCAAAGGATTGAATCCTGGTTTGTCATAGGTTAGCACGTGCAGGGCAAATGCCCTAACACTTGTGCCACTGCTCTGGCCTCATGATAAGATTTTTTTTAAAGATTTTTTTTCTTTATTAAGACCCTATTTTTCCACATAATTGTTTCTAGTAGTCATTATTCTGTGTTTGAGATAATTAGATATATGTTATTGCTGCAAACAAAGAAGCAAATAACTCTTTAAGAGTAAATGAGAAATTGTATTGCTGACATTAAACACACACACACAGACACACACACACACACACACACACACACACACACACACACACACCCTGAATTTCTTATTTGTTGTTTATTGTTAAAAAGCACAATAGGCTTTCAAACAGATTCTTGTAAGAAAAATTCTCTTTGTTTTGTCACACTTTTTTTTTTATTAATTTAAAACTCAGTGAAAGCAAGAAAACACTGTTAAGACTGAAAAAAAACCCCAATTTTGAGTTTTCAAAAATGCTTTAGGGACATTCATTTTGTGGGTAATTGCAAATGGTTTGTGAAAGAGCTTCAGAACTGCATGAACTTCTGTTTTAAGTATATGCCAATTTAGATAACATAAGTATTTTCTTATATTGTCACACACTTTTTATTTAATGGCCCTAATCAATTTATGCCAGTGATAAAAACTAATTGATTCAGGTAAACTATTTTATAATGCATACTAGTTAAGTATCTACTAAACCCATGACAATTAATCACTACTCTCCTAAAATATAGAAATAAGATTACATTTTCTAAAAGATCATTAATTTACCAATAATTTACCGTTAAATGATAAATACCTTATGTCAGTGTGAATTTTGCAAAGCATACATACTTACGTTGTAGATTGGCACAATCTGGTAAGTATTATGTTCTAGCACATACATGACCTACTATCTATCTATGTATTTTATGTTTCTATCTATCAATTTATCTACCTATTTGTCTACCTATATAATCTATGACATACCTAAGCTGCAACAATATTTGTTACATTCAGTATAAGTTTCTTGATGGTTAGTCCTTAGCTTTGTGGTTAATTGATAAATCTAAATGTCTCTCTATAATTCATATTTCTCTGTTGACTAATTTGTATTTCCTTCATGACTAAATGCCTAATTTTGCCTTACTATTTAAACTAAGATCATGTTTGTATGTTTTTTTTTTGTTTTTTCTTGGGGGGGCCACATCCGGTGATGCTCAAGGATTACTCCTGGCTATGCACTCAGAAATTGTTCCTGGCTTGGGGGACCATATGGGACACTGGGGATGGAGAGGTCCATCCTGGGTCAACCGTGTGCAAGACAAAGGCCATACCACTGTGCTATCACTCCGGCCCGCATGTTTGTATTAATGTTTGTCATTTGGGTGATAACGACCATTAGTTGCTGTTTTTAAACAGATACTTTGAAATATAATACCTTTTTGCATATCATATCTCTTAACTTTTATAAGTTTTTTTTTTTGGCATCTCTGGCAATAAATTCAGAAGATGAGAAGATTGACTTACGAAAAGGTCAGTCAATCTAATCACATCGTAGCTAGCAAAATGCTCTGTTGGAAAAATACAGAGATTAGAGCATATAATGTATAAATTTGACACTCAGACATATAGATTAAAATTTAGATTTACTTTTTTTTAGGCTGCTAACATTTGAATTACTTGTGCACAGATCTTGCTTCCCCAGATGTGACTTATAGAGCATTTAGAATTTTCATTCACAGACAAAATGACATTTAAAAAAGATGTTGACACCCATAGGAATTTTCAGTTTGTGGAAGGTCTTTCTTTTTGCAGCCATTTGCACTGTCCTGGGGTGCTCCCACATGGTTCTCAGAAGGCTGAAGGGCCTTTATCGGTGATTCTAGGCAAAGTCAGCAAATAGAATGCATGTGTCCAAGAATGCGATACCAAGAATTATCAGGACTACTTAAGGTGACCAGTGGCTTCTAAAGGTCATGCCTGAAGTACTAAGGTAATGATGCCGGGTTGGAGATCAAAATAGGATTGGCTGTATGCAAAGCTTTAAGCCATGTAGCTATCTTTCTGGCACAAGCAGAGTTTTCAAGGATATACCTATGTCTTTGTAAGACTCTGGAATAGAAAAGTGTGTGTGTATGTCTAGCGCATTGTCCACTTAAGGTACTCTTCAAACAGTAAACAAGCTCAAGTCTCTGTCCTTGGACTATTCAGTATGATACCATATTCATTTACAATTGCTTATTAAGTTTGTCTCCAAGAAAATTCCTCCCCCTTTCAAAAGCTTCAGATGCATGTTGCAATCATAATTATTCCATAATCAGTATTCACAGGGTCCCTTACTTTTTTTTAATGGAATCATCTTGTTTTAAGGCTAGTAGAATAGGAGTGTTGCAAGTCAGCCCCTGAAGAGGTTGACTGATGGAGGGATGGAGGATGAGGTCTTTCCCCTTCAGCTCGGAGCATGCGTCTGCCACCCAGTCTAGACAACGGTTCTGAGGTGAAACGGCGGGTAAACAGCTCACAAACAGTCAGGCTTGTGGAAATATTAGCTTTATTCGGTGGACAAGACTGAAGTCCAAAGCCTCAGCATCAGTTCCTGCCAAAAGCCTCTCGCCTTCCACAGACCCTTGTTTTTTTTTTTTTTTTTTTTTTTGTATGCAATATTATATGTTTATTTGCATTTACAATTTGCTACTAAAAGTATGAGAACACTGAAAGTAGCTGAACATAATTCTAAGCAGAAAATGCAAGTAATACATATATTTGAAAATGCAAAAACTAAGCCTTATTAAAATATGTAAATATTTTAACTGTTTAACAGTACAGTTGTATATAGAGCAATTTTAAAATTGATATAATAATTACATTTATTACACTAATCTATAATAATAAAATCAAGTGGATCTATAATAAAGGGGATAGAGACAGAAACAGTAAAATATTTTATGTTCATTTAGTTTAATAATCTCTAAGCTCTCTAATACATTTTAATAATAGCAGGGGCAGGAGCAATACAACAAAAGATAGAACGTTTTCTTTGCATGTGGATAATCCAGGTTCAATCTTCAGTATCCTATATGATTCTCTGAGCACTTCCAGTAATGTTCCTTTAGCTTAGAACCAAAAGTAGGCTCTAAACAAAGCTGGATATGGCCCCAAGCCAGAATTAACACCCCCAAAAGAATTTTTTTATCTGTGACCTACTTAATAGCACAAATACAATCAACAGTGTAAATGCACTCTTTTACATATAGTCATGCACAAACACAAATTAATATTTTATAAATAAGACAATTGCAAAAAACTAGACCTAATTCAGTAAATAAACCTATATTAGAAATACTATTCAATTATATGTGTTTGATATGATAGTCATAATTTAATCATTATATTATTGTGTTTAGTGATAATGAAACAAACCAATATAAAGTAATTAATTGGTAGTCAATATACTTTTAGTAGACAATAGAAATTTTATATTATTCTTATTGCTATTATTTAGTAGTGTTTATAAACTCAAAAAGACTTAAAAAGACAAATGTAGGCAGATAATTATTTCTTCTCTTTGCTAATTTCAAAATTATTTTCACAGAATTTACAATTTATAACACAGCTAAAATTTGTTATTGAATACTTAGAAGATATACAATATATTTATATTATATTATAAAGCTTTTACTTTAATTTTAATCTCTGTTTCAAGTAAAAATTCCACACAATTCAGTACTTTTGAAAACATTTTTCTATTTTCATTTGATTAGATGGTGTTTCACTTGTACTATAGCTCATTCTTTAGGCTTGTCTATACAAGACAGAATTTAGAAAATATGATGCATTTTCCCCCTGTTAGATCACATTAGGACAGTCATAGAATTGCTTGTTAGATAAAAACACAACTGATATCATTATAAAATATTATTCATATTCACTAAACCTAAACCAAAGATAATACTGAAAAAATTCATAGTTTTGTATCTCACATAACAATGAACATAGTCAATTCAATTTTAAATCCCTGTGATATAAATGTGAATATTGGTATTTTGATAAACATTTTATAAAATGAAAACAATGATACAAAAACAAGATAAAATGTATTTATTATGTTCTAGATATGTATACTTATTTTGTTCTACATATTTCTATTAGTTGCATTTATGTTATTTTAACTGCTAAAATACAAGACATTCAAATCATGTAGTTTTTCTTAAAATAGGGTTAATGTTCTTTATCCTAGCTACCCACTAAATTTATTTTGAGTTACTAAAATAATGGCCATGTCCAAATAGCACCCCAAACAAATTGAACAAAGCCAGCTATATAGGATCTTTTATAGCTATGTATTTGAATCTATATAAATAATACTAAACTATAAACATAGGTACGAATCTCTCAAGTATTTTCACTTGACAATGTTGTCATTATTCAATAAAATTTTGATGACATCATGCAATTTACTTGCTACTTTATGCCTTCAATGTTTATTATAAACAGAATTGTTTTTTAAATACTTTATTCAAAGATGACAGAAATAGCTAGGCAAAAAATAAATGCTCTATTGTTAATAAAACAATTTATAATTTATGCCATCTGCTCAGTCTGAACTGTAAAGCAAGCTTCAAAGAAAAGGTGATGCCAAGCTTTATGCCAAATAAACTTAGATGGGCACAATATACATCCATATTTAGAAATTATCAAGGAAGTAGGCACACTTGTATGAGGTGGAAAGTAAATATGTTCAATTAAAGGACAGTTAATGAATAACCATAATTATATATTAATACATGTTAACAAAATGGTGATAGATATCAATAGAATGTATCTGTTAATCTGATAATGAGAATGATAAATTATATGTTAAAGTAATTAACTTAAACTTTTAGATTAAACTCAACTATAGGTTAAAGTGATTTTAAATGTATCTGTTAATCTGATAATGAGAATGATAAATTATATGTTAAACTAGTTAACTTAAACTTTTAGATTAAATTTAACTATAGGTTAAAGTGATTTTAAATGCATATTTTCCACTGATTACTTTTCACTTGTTGAAATCTATAGCTGTATCAACACATATGATATTTGTAAAAGTGTACCTTAGTCCAATAAGTTGAAAGAATATAACAATTAACTGCTGCCATAAATGAATCATTTCATAAAGAAATTATATGTTCAAATTTAGTTTATTATGCATTTTTAAACCTAGACTGCAACTCGCATTTAATAAGATGAAAAAGGGTACAAAACATTGTATAAATTTTTATTTTATAATAAATAGTTAATGATTCAATCATATATTTGAAAATTTATTATTTTTAGCAGGGAAATTGAAAACTAACGGTATTACAGAATGTTTTTTTTTTTTTTTTAATATAATTTTTATTTTGATCATAGTGGCTTACATATTGTTGACAATAATATTTTAGGTACATATTTACATAAAATCAGGGGGGATTCCCATCCCCAAATTGTCCTCCCTACTCCCCCGTTTCTGTCTTACCTCCCATTTCCTCTTCCCTCACCCCCAGGGCGGCTAGAATATGTGGTCCCCTCTGTCTCTAACCAACTACTTAGTAGTCTTGCATCAGTTTGGTCTTGATGCCTCCCTTATTTCCCCCTCTAAGTAGGGGCAGGGGTAGCTAGTTCAAGTTGCGTGGTTTTGCCTGAAAAAGAGAAAATAAATAAACCGGGGTAAGAGTTTAATACCCCGAAAATGGGCAGAATCCTTCTAGAGGTTCTCATCATCGATTTGGGAAATGAAGGAGAAAAAGAAGTTGAAACACTCCACCAGTACCAAAAGAAGTGTCAAATATCCAGTGAGGACTCCAGCTATAACGATAAGCACCACAAAAAAACAGATAAAAAATAAACCAAAACAAACTAAAAACAAACACAAACAAACAAAAAACACGCCGTGGTCTTGAAATAAGAAACATGGCGTAGCACATAACGAAAGAAAAGAAAGGAAGAGAAAGAAAAGAAAGAAAAAAAAAAGAATAATTGGGGCCAACAATTTCAATAATCACATCCAAACTGAGGAATCGACCAAAATAGCTAGGTAAATAAAAATAATAATAACAATAATAAATGAAGGTAAGATATATATATATATATATATATATATATATATATATATATATATATATATATATATATATATATATATACATAACCAAGGTTTTGTGTTTTTTGTATTTTTTTTTTCCCTCCTGCCCTGGCACAGTAAATATTGGGGTCATTCGAAAAGGAATTCACTTGCCCTATAAGATATGGGGTTTCTCCGTCCTTGGAGTATACTGTCATGGAATCAGCTCTAGTCTTTGCTCAGGATCATTACTCTCCAGGTTGTGGTTTTTTTTTTTTTTTTTTTTTTTTTTTTGGTGTGTGGAAAGCTTCTGCTCTGTCCAGTGTGATACCGTCAGAGCTCTGTGTTTAGCAGTCCCAGTATCTGTACATATCCTGAGGTGGGACTTATGGTGAAGTCAGTCTTTGTGAATCTGGAGGTTCTGTTACCTCAGTGCCATTTTAATCCATCTTCTGTGGTTGGTGATCTTGGTCTTTGCGCTGAACCTAGGAAGGCATCTAGGATAGTGTCTTTCTTTGTTCTTCCAGAAGCCCCTTTCCGTTACAATTGTCTCTGCCGGACCTTTGGGACTGGGGATCATGCTTATTGTGCAGGTCTTAGTTCAAACCCTAGACTAGGGCTTTTTTATTGGTCCCAATATGTATACAGTCTGGTCGTGGTTCTAGTATCCAGTCATCTGTAAATCACGATCTTGGCTTTTGGACCTACCAAAGGGTGCCACGTCTTCTGGTTTTGTCTTGTCGTTAGCTGGTGAGGTAGGCTAAACTGCTCTAAGGTCAAGTTGTTCACATTTTCCTCATTGTCGAGATATCATGTTAGAGCTGGCCCTTGTTGTTGACCCTGCAGTAATAAGGCTGTCCCAGATGGAGATTGTTTCTTACAGCTGTTGTGAGGAGCTGTGCCGTTTCTATGTCTGGGATCCAGGGTTCAAGGCTGGTTGAATGGTATCTAATCACCTGAGGTCTAAGTTGATTCCACATGACATATTTTCAAGGTAGGAGATAACCCTGTATTGTAAACAACTATGAGTTCCTATCTCTAGTAGATAAGAGCTCTTTTTTTTTTTTTTTTTTTACTATGTAAGATTTCCCCTTTATTTAGTGAGCCTTTGCAGGGGGAAGTGGTGCTCCATTATATGTCGGAGTATTTGGGGTGGACAGAGTGAGTAACAGAGATAGGTCACATACCCAAAGACGATTAAAAAAAAAAAAAAAAAAAAAAAAAGGAAATAAAAGTGTATGTGCCCACAAATGTATATGTAAGGCAAACATTTAAATAAATAAGTTAATTAAAAAAATATAAAAAAATTAAAATGAGTTAGCGAAGTTTTTAAAGGACCAATGTGGTGCAAAAGACTACTTTGCATTTGGGAGAGAACAGGTAAAGAGTTGGTGTATTACAGGTCTTATGCCTATGTTGGAAGTACAGTTTTCCCATTGTCTTTTGGATTTTTCTTGTGGTGTGTGGGTTCCCAGGCATCTTCCAATCACACCCCCTGCCCCCCTTCAGATTGGTAAAAATTTGCAGCTGGGAGGTCTTGGAAGAGTTCTTGCATTGGGGATACTATTGGACCTAAGTCCGGTTTCAAGAAACAGTCCATGTTAGGGGGAGTTGGTAGGGAGGGTCTCGCAGCATGTGTCCACAGGGGAGTTGGCTGTCTTTTCTTGCAGGAGACGATGTGTGGGTTCGGTTGGGTGTCCTCTCGCCTGGGTGCTGGGTACTGGTTCATTGGGTAGGAGGTCGATCTTGATGCCTAAAAGATTAAGGACTGAGGGTGGAGAGTTTTAATATGGTGGGAGATCTGGATGGGATTGAGGGGTGAAGGGATAGTTGGATTTCCGGGGGGGAGAAAGGGGAAGATATATGGGAGGGGTATGAAGGAAGAGAAAAGAGAAAATACCGTAGAAAGGGAGAAGAGAAAGGGAAAAAAGTAAAGAGAAGAGTAGAAGAGAAAAAGAAAAGAGAAAAAAAAATAGAGAGAAGAAAGGAGAGAATAGCAAGGGAATGCTGGTTTGGTTGAATGTGTTCGATGACTAGAGCCTGTAGTTTAGGTCTGTACATCGCAGGTACTGCTTTGGTGGTCTGACTGGTCACGTGCTTCGATTCCTAAAAGAAGGTTTAACCTAGAGATAAAGTGAATGTTAAAGAGTTTTCTCGTGGCCGTCTCATAGTGCAAGCAAGGTATGGTATCTCGTGTGGTATCCCGAGTTGCCATCTTAGTTTGTCCGCCCTTTGTATCAAAGGGCGCCTGTGGAAAGAAAAGCTGAGAGGTTATTTTTAAAATATAGTAAGGTAAAGGGATTAAAACGTAGTGTTATGGTATGTTGCCATTGCATTACGTGATTTCCCGCGGTGTTCTATACTTGTGTTCCTGTTTACGATCTCTAAGGGATTATTGTGGGCCTTTGTTGTAGGAGTCTGGTTACATACCTGTTCTCTCCATGTTGCTGTTTCTGTTGTTGCTGTTTTCTTTGTGGTATAATATGCAGTCAAGAGTTTGCATTGTTCCTTTTTCATGTATTTTGGACACTGCTCCCACGTATATGTTGACTATTACAGTGATCGGAGTTTCTACCCTGTTAAACCCTGTTATATGATTGTTAGGTATTAGTTGTGTATAAAATATATGTTCTAGGTGTTTCAGAATAGTGCTACCATTCTGTGTTTATCTTTTGTCTTCTGGCTTACTTCGTTTAACATAACATGATCTAGGTCCATCCACGTTGCTGCAAAGTCTGTGATTGTATCATTTCTAACTGCCATGTAATATTCCATTGTGTATATGTACCACATCTTAATGATCCATTCATCCGTTGTTGGACACCTAGGTTGGTTCCAAGATTTGGCTATTATACTGAGTGCTGCGATAAATAGTGGGGTGCATATGTATTTTGGAATGAATGTCCTTCCATCTTGTGGGTATATGCCTAGGAGGGCAATTGCTGGGTCAAATGGCAGCTCAATTCTGAGTTCTTTGAGCACTCTCCAGACTTTCCTCCATAGGTGTTGGACTAGGGGACATTCCCACCAGCAGTGGATGAGAGTTCCTTTCATACCGCATCCCCGCCAACAAAGGTTGTTTCCATTATTTTTGATGTGGGCCATCCTCACTGGTGTAAGGTGGTATCTCATTGTTGTCTTGATTTGGATCTCCCTGATGATGAGTGAAGGTGAGCATGTTTTCATGTGTTTGTTGGCCATCCTTCTGTCTTCCTCAGAGAAGTGTCTATTCATTTCATCTCCCCATTTTTTTATAGCTTTGTTTGCTTTTGGGGGGCTCAGCTTTCTGAGTGCTTTGTATGTTCTAGACATCAGCCCTTTATCTGATATGTCGAGTGAAAAGATTTTTTCCCATTCTGTTAGCTGTCTTCTTGCGTTAAGCAGGGTTTCTTTTGCCATGCAGAAGCTTTTTAGTTTGATGTAGTCCCATTTGTTTATATTTGATGCTAACGTTCTTGCCATTAGTGCTCCATTCTCAAAGACCTTTTTGATATATAGGTCTTTGAGTGTTCTGCCTATTTTATTCTCAATAAACTTTATGGATTCAGGTCTGATTTCAAGGTCTTTGATCCACTTTGAGTTGATTTTTGTATAAGGAGTAAGGTATGGGTTGATTTTCACTTTCGTACATGTGGTTTTCCAGTTGTACCAACACCATTTGTTGAATAGGCTTTCTTTGTTCCATTTCAGATTCTTGCCTCTTTTATCAAATATTAGTTGGCTATATACCTGGGGGTTTATGTCTGGGAATTCTGTTCTGACCCACTGGTCTGATGTCCTGTCTCTGTTCCAGTACCATGCTGTTTTGATTACTATGGCTTTATAGTATAGTTTCAAGTTAGGTAAGGAGATGCCTCCCAGCTTCTTGTTTTTCAGTATTTGTTTGGCTATCCTGGGTCTTTTGTGGTTCCAGATGAATTTTGTGAATGCTTGTTCTAATTCTTTAAAGAATTGTGTCTGGATTTGGATAGGGATTGCATTAAATCTATATAGGAGTTTGGGTAGGATAGTCATTTTGATTATGTTAATTCTACCTATCCATGAGCATGGGATGTTCTTCCATTTCTTTAGATCATCTTCAATTTCTTTCTGGAGTGTTTTGAAGTTTCCCTGGTATAGGTCTTTCACTTCTCTTGTAAGGTTGATTCCTAGATACTTGATATTTTTTGATACTATCTTAAATGGAATTGTATTTTTAATCTCTCTCTCCTCAACTTCATTGTTTGTATATAGAAACGCTACTGTCTTTTGTGTATTGACTTTGTAACCAGCCACTTTGCTGTATTGGTTAATTGTTTCTAGGAGTTTTACTGTGGACTCTTTAGGTTTTTCGATGTATATCATCATATCGTCGGCAAAGAGAGATAGCTTGTGTTCCTCTTTCCCAATTTGAATTCCTTTGATTTCCTTCTCTTGTCGGATTGCTATTGCTAGGACTTCTAAGGTTATATTGAATAAGAGTGGAGAGAGTGGACAGCCTTGCCTAGTTCCTGATCTTAGTGGGAATGCTTCTAGTTTCTCACCATTGAGTATAATGTTGGCTGTAGGCTTTTCATAGATAGCTGTAACTATCTTGAGGAAGGTTCCTTCTAACCCTATTTTGCTGAGTGTCTTTAACATGAAAGGATGTTGGATTTTGTCAAATGCCTTCTCTGCATCGATTGATATGATCATGTGGTTTTTGTCTTTCATGTTGTTGATGTGGTGTATAATGTTGATTGATTTGCGTATGTTGAACCAACCTTGCATTCCTGGGATGAATCCCACTTGATCGTGATGTATGATCTTTTTGATGAAGTGCTGGATTCGGTTTGCTAATATTTTATTGAGTATCTTTGCATCTATGTTCATTAGTGAGATTGGTCTGTAGTTTTCTTTTTTTGGTAGTGTCTTTGCCTTCTTTGGGAATGAGTGTGATATTAGCCTCATAAAAGGAGTTGGGGAGGATTCCTGTTTTTTCTATGGTTTGGAAGAGCCTATGGAAAAGTGGTAGTAACTCTTCTTGAAATGTTTGATAGAATTCACCTGTAAATCCATCTGGGCCTGGGCTTTTGTTCTTAGGGAGTTTTTTAATTACATCTTCAATTTCCTCTGAGGTGATTGGTCTGTTTAGGATTTCTAGATCTTCCTTTTCCAGTCTTGGCAGAGGGTGTTTTTCCAAGAATCTATCGATTTCTACTGGGTTCTCTAGCCTAGTTGAGTATAGTTGTTCATAATATGATCTCATGATATGTTGTATTTCTTGGGGTTCTGTTGTAATCTCTCCCCTTTCATTTGTGATCCTATTGATTTGGGTGTTTTCTCTCTTTTTTTTGGTGAGTTTTGCCAGTGGTTTGTCTATCTTGTTTATTTTTTTCGAAAAACCAACTCCTGGTCTCATTGATTTTTTGTATTGTTTTCTTGGTTTCTATGTTGTTTATTTCTGCTCTGGTTTTTATTATTTCTTGCCTTCTGGATGTGGTTGGACTTCTCTGTTGCTGATGTTCCAATTCTTTGAGGTGATCTTTTAAACTGTTGGTTTTGTTATTTTCCTGATTCTTGACATAGGCCTGAATTGCTATGAGTTTCCCCCTAATTACTGCTTTTGCTGTGTCCCATAAATTTTGACATGTTGTCTCTTCATTGTCATTTGTCTCAAGGAATCTTTTTATTTCTTCCTTGAGTTGTTCTTTGATCCAGCTGTTGTTGAGCAGCATGTTGTTTAATCTCCAGGTATTAGTTTTTCTCCATTGCTTCTTCTTGACCTCAATTTTGAGCTCTGTGGCATAGTGATCTGAGAGGGTACTTCTAATGATCCTTACCTTTGTGGTCTTATATAGGTTGGCTTTGTATCCTAATATATGGTCTATTCTGGAGAAGGTTCCATGTGGGCTTGAGAAGAATGTGTATTCTGCTTTCTGGGGGTGGAGGGCTCTATATAAGTCTATTAGCCCTAAATCTTCTAATTTTTCATTCAGAGCTCTTATTTCTTTGCTATTTTTCACAGACCCTTGTTTTTATCCCCCAGAATCAGGTACCACCCAATGGTGGGATCAGATACCACCCAATGGTGGAAGTAGAATCAGGTACTACCCTAGGGTGGGGGCAGAATGCCAGGTCACACCTTAGGGTAGGGCACAATCAGGGTAGGTCAGTAACATAATAATCCCCTAAAATATTTACATACACAACATAGGAGGATATCAGTAGATGCAAGGTAAAGGCATAAGACAGATCCTAAGAAAAGGTTACTTTACTAAAAAGTGAAAATGTATAATCAACATAATTTGACAGTGATGTGCAGTTGCTAAGTTGAGGCTTTTAGAGTCTAAATAATAGGGACTTCAAAGAAATAATAACATTTATCTTCACCACAGTGCTGTTTCAATGCTCACTATGACATTTTGTCCATAAGGTGACATTCTAACTTGTTACTTTATGATATAATATTCCATTGAGTGATTGAGTAAATATTCTATTTAGTTGGAAATTCTTCTGTTGATGTACATAAATATTTATATGAACTAGTAAACACTACAGATTTTGCTCATTTTGATTACTCTGATTCCATTAAAAACTTTTTTTATAAGTATATATGGACTGATAATAAATATCTTTGTTATTTTTTCTTTCTTTGGGGAGTCTCACCTAGCAATGCTCAGGGTTTACTGCTGGCTCTGCAATCAGGTATTACTCCTAGTGGGTTTTGATGGACCATATGAGGAGAATGGGATCAAACCTGGGTCAGCCATATATATGCAAGGCAAATGCCCTACCTGCTATATTATCACACTAGCCCATTTTTGTTATTTTCTGTAAGAAGATAAGCTTTATTAGTTAACTAGGCTATAGGCATATAGCAAACATTATAAAATCAGAAGTGTGAATTTATAAAAATTATTTATGGCTTCAAACCATAGCTCATTAAATATATAAAAACAAAACATTAACTTTAAGAAATATTAAACTTAATAATTATCAATGATCACACATTTATATATCTTCAAGACAAAGTAATAAGAAACTAGTTGGTTATAATAAGCTGCTTAAAACTGAGAACTTGCACAATAATTTGTTTACTGGTGAGAGGGATTTGGGAGATAGAGTGAAGCATGAGGAACACTTAGGTGAAGCCTAAGTGGTCGAGACATTGTATGCATAAAATGTTATCACTAACATATTGTAAATAAAGGTGCGTAAAATTTTAAAAACTTAAAAATATAGTGAATCTTTGCACACATGTACACACACATACACAATTCCCTGCTTTATTAGGTTATTAATTTAGTCATTCACGTTGACTTCAAAAAAAGGTATAACTTACTTTGTTTATTGTTCACCCAAACTCACAGTTTCGAATAAACTAAAAAAAAAAAAACTCACTACTATGTAAAAATCAAAGAAAGGAACAATCAACTTAATAATATTTTCTGGTTTTAATGAAATTTATTTAGTAATCTTGAAAAAGTATGTACTAAATTGAAAAGATGTCATAATTTTTATGCCCAGCAATTTCATTCCAAGTTTTTTAAATTGCTTTATTTAAGCACCATGGTTACAAAATTGTTCATTGTTGGGTTTCAGTCATACAATGTACACCATCCTTGACCAGTGCACCCTTCTTATCACTGATGTATCCTGTTTCCCTACCATCCCTGCCTTGCTCTTTAACAGTGGTCGGCAACCTGCGGCTCGCGAGCCACATGTGGCTCTTTCCACTTTTAATTTGGCTCTTCTGTGTGCCGGGCAGCCGCTCCAGGAGTCAGGACTCTGCTCCTAGCCTCTGTCAGTGCGTGCCGTGTGGCTCTCAAAATAAATTTCAATCGTGGCTTTGGCGAGATTTGGCTCAGTTGAAAAAAAAGGTTGCTGACCACTGCTAGGGAAAGCAAATTGCTTTTCCCTATCATTCCCCCTCGCGCTCTTTTTTTTTTTTTTTAATAATGTCTTTATTTAAACACCATAATTACAAACATGATTGTAATTTGGTTTCAGTCCTCTCTATCTTTCCTTTTTGACACTATGGTTTGCACTACTGTTAATTGAGGG